>NC_034592.1:68979193-68990704 GCF_900095145.1 Mus pahari | reverse complement strand
AGCTTCTGCCTATTATAAATAAGGCTGCTATGAACATAGTGGAGCATGAAGGACACCTTTTTAATCTTCTCTGTAATTTTACGGTTTCCACAGAAAGAAAATCACAGGGATCCCTGAGTATTGATTGGTATCTGTAGATACAGACATAGATTTACTGTAAGGAACTGACTAGTAGAGTTAAGGAGGCTGCGAAACCCAGTGATCTTCCATCAGCAAGTTGCAGGCAGCATATAATTCCAACCAGAATATGAAGGAAAAAGAGGAGATGGTTTAAATTTTGATCTGAGCCAAGCTTGAGGGCAGGAGTGAATTCTTTCTGTTTTGCCTCTTTTTTCTGTGAAGGCCTTCAGAGAGTTGGATGGGGTCTCCCAAGTTGGGGATGGCAATTTGTTCAGTCTGCCATTTCAAATCTTAGTCTCATCTAGAAACATACCTATAGCTACATAGGATAGTATTTGACCAAACATGTGGACACTTCTTAGTGAAGTCAAGTTGATATACAGGCAACTGTAACACCACCATCCAAGATTTAACCTAAAGGATTCCCATGCTTTAATTTTTTCCCCTGAATATTCCAGGTTAAATTAGTTCCTTTCCAACCTCTGTGACAGAGATGACTAGCTGATGAACCAATCAGGTGTATGTGTGTGTGTGTGTGTGTTTTTCTAATGGGCATGCAACTATCCTGCACTACCGCGTTCTCTACTTTGATATAATAATATAGCTTTTAATGAATGTTCTATGAATGCCAATAGCTGGTTCTTCATAACCCAATGATTTGCTTCTACAAAGAAAATATCTTGAGAAGCCTTATCCTTGAAGAGGCTAAAGCAGCTATTAATTGAGTCCTCAAATGCCTTCAGACTACTCATGTTTCAATCACAGCATCTTAATTTTTATGAGAAATACCATTTTATTTTACTACCCCACAGAGATGAGGGAATTTAATCACAGCACTTTGTCTTAATAGCCGAGCCTACTAATACATAGCAGCATTCTTCTAAATAAATTTAACAAGTTTTTTATTTTCCATAGACAACCTTTTCCCCCCTTTAGATTTTTGAGACAGGACCTCACTCTAAAGCCCCAGCTAGCTTCAGACTTGGGTAGAACACAGTGAGACAGTGCCAAAGGCGTAGAGTCATAGGTGCCCTCCAGCCTTCAGGAAGAAGAGACCCCACAGTTGCTTTGATTTACTCACAGCTGGTATAGAAAGGTTTTGATATACTGAGCATGTAATATTTTAAGAATCTACACCTTTCTGCTTCACCTTCTGAGGGATATATCTGGTACCATAGAAACTTACATGTGTAGTGACAGACTGGGAGAGTAGGAGACAAACCTCAGCTACTAGCAGGCAATAGTCAATGGGTAAAATGCTTCAGCATTTCATCCACCAGTGATATAAATATGAGCTTATTTCCATACGGTTCTCAGAGGGACTTAGTGGTGATCTGCTTGTAATGGCACCATGTACCTTGGCCTTTCTCCAAAGTCTGTCTCACTTACATTTCCTGGAATCGTCCCTGATAAACTGTGCCTAATGTCTTTGTCCATTTGTGGTTACAGTGACAGCACACTTGAGTGTATTGAGGCAAAGATGATGTACTTTGCAGCTTCAGAGGCTTCAGTCCATCAGTTGACTCAGTTGCTTTGGGCCAGAACTGAGGCAGGGTACTATGGCAGTGAGAAAATAGAGCAGAGGAGACCATGTACTCAGGAGTGAAGAAAATGAAGAGTGTGGGGACGAAGGCACCTCCAGTGACCCAGTTCCTCCTACCAGGGCTCGTCTCCTAGTAACCCATTCAGTTATGAACTTATCAATGATTAATATGTTGGTGAAGCCAATGACCTCATGATCCAATCAGTTCTCAAGAGTGTCACTGCCTGAGACCTAGCCTTTGACACACAAAACTTTTTGGAGGACATTTCATATATAAACCAAAACAGTTCCTGTCTGGGTCAGTGCTTAGGGAGACCCAAACAGGGGCTTGTGTACAAGGCATCCCATTAAAATTTTTTTTTTTTTTTTTTGGTTTTGTTTTTCGAGACGGGGTTTCTATGTGTAGCCCTGGCTGTCCTAGAACTCACTCTGTAGACCAGGCTGGCCTCGAACTCAGAAATCTGCCTGCCTCTGCCTCCCAAGTTCTGGGATTAAAGGCGTGTGCCACCACGCCTGGCCCGTTCAAGTTTTTGACGTTATGTCTGTCTTCTACTATATTATGAAAGTGTTAAGACGGCGTGGTAGGTAGAATTCTACCATGACTCTCAAGATTCCAGTCTGTCAGAATAATCCTTCTCCTATGTTAAATGTGAAGCTCTTCTGATGAGGATATATTATATGACTAAGATGGCTGTGCCACTTTATACACAGCTATTGAATTATTCATTTGCTGACCTTGAGGAATCAAGCCACCATGAATGTAACAGATCCAGAAGTGAGGTCCAAGTGTTATCAAGTGATTTTCAGAAATGGCCGTGAGCCCAAGATGAAATGCTACACCTGGCCAACACATTAATGATGCCATATTAATATCTGATTAGCCATCTAAACTAGGCCCTGACCCCTGCCCATGTAAACTGTGAGATAAATGTATTGTTTTAAATGATTTCTTAGAATGATTTGTTACCTATTAGATAAAATGACGATAGCCATATATGTTATGAAAATTGTTATTATTATTTGTTTCAAATACATAGAAAGCAATGAAAATAGTGTTGGCTATTATTAGTATTATTAACATTATGCCAAACTCCAGATGTTTTTCAGGAATAAAAGATTTCAAATAATTATAAAGTCTCCTGCACAGGTTTTTCTAATTCTGGGTCACTCATTTCTCTCTGAGAAGCAACCCACTGTTCTGAAGATTGCGAATTACATCCTAAAAAATATAACTTTGTTACATATGTGTGTGTGTGTGTGTGTGTGTGTGTGTGTGTGTCTAAAAGCACACCTTCCTTTCCCCGTATTCATCATGCTTTCTGAATACAGGGAGAGTCAAACTTATGTGATGACTCTCATTTGATATTTCGTTTTTATTATTGCCCAATTTTACATTATGGATTTCAACAAGGCTTTGCTCGTTATTGTGACAGAGACGTTTAATGCTTACTGGAGAAGCATTTGCATGTGAGTCATGCCATGTGACTGACTGTGGCCAACTGCCCTTTGAGGGAAGTCATGTTTGCCACAGCTCAGCTGAAGTACTAAAGGAACCCTGCAGAGCACTTGGCTCATCTCTTCCTCTGTCCTGGCAACCAAGGAAACTGTTGCTATGACTGAGCCACAGACTCGAAGCAGACAGAATTTTCGTGGCATCCCATGGAGGACTTCTTGTCTACAGAATTATGAAATTGGTCTTAGATTTTTGTATGAGTGAAAAACAAACCTTTCCTTGGTGTGTAATTTTAGGTGTTGTAATCCACCTACATTATTAGAATTTATTCTTCATATCCCTGGCAATCATCAACTTAAATTACTTCTCTAAGGTGTATCTGGATATTTTGGTACATGGAATCACGATAGTATGCAGCCATTAATATCTAACTTCTGTCATTTAACATTACATTTTTGAGGTTTTTCATTGTATACTATGCATCAGTACTCCATTTCTTTTATTTTTTTATCATGAAAATTTCCCAATTTTAAGAGACTATTATTATTATTTATTATTTTTACCTGCATGTGTGTTTTGTGTGAGTGTATGCCCTGTATAATAGGATGCCATCTGGAAAGAAGAACTCTCCATTGAGAAAATGTCTCCACAAGATTGGTGTGTAAATAAGTATGCGGTGTATTTCCTTAATTAGTGATTAATAGAGGAGTACCCAGCCCATTGTGAGAGGTGCCACCCCTGGGTTGGTGGTCCCGAGTGCTAGAAGAAAGCAGAATGAGCATGCATGAGGAACAGGCTAGTAAGCAGCACCCTTCTATGGCCTCCAATGAGCTCCTGCCTCCAAGTTCCTCCCTGGCTTGCATTCCTTACCTGATGATGACAGTAATGTGAAAGAATGACAACACAAACCCTTTTCCCCTCATGATGTTTTATCACAGTAATAGAAGCCCTAACTAAGACACCTGGTGGCTAAGGTTTTAAGTCCTCTAGGTATCTCTCATCTCCTATACACAGACTCATATAGAACCGATTTCCTTGTGACTGACTGGCTTTCATCTAACATAGTGTCACCAGTGTTTGGCGTTTGTCTTATGTCTCTGTCTCTGTCTCTGTCTCTGTCTCTGTCTCTGTCTCTCTCTCTCGCTCTCGCTCTCTCGCTCCTTTATTTGAAATAGTGTTTCAAGGAGCACAGAATGCCTTCAAATCCACTCTGCAGCTGAGGCTGCCTGTGAACTTTCCTGAGGCTCCTGTTGCCACTCCCCAAGTGCTAGGTGTACAGGTGTAGCCGCTGCACTGGGCTTTTTCCTTCTCTGGGCAGGATAATAGGCTAGCATCTGATTTCTACATTGCTTTTCTGTCCGTCTATCCATGGTATTTTGCTTGTATCCACATTTTAGTTGTTGTGCTATATTCTATTGTGAACACATCTCTCTCCGAGACCCTATTTCAAATGTTTAAGGATATGTATTCAGAAGTGGAACTGTCAGATCATATGGTGTATCTATTTTAACTTTTCTGAGAAGCCATCATACATAATGCGACATAGCACGTATCTCACTAACAGAGTACGAGTCTCCAATATATCCATATCTGTATTAACAACTGCTGTTTTGTTTAGAATATAGTTATATATGTTACCAACGTATCTTAATTATATCCACCTGAAGTATGCCTGGATCTCCTCAATGCCTTCCCACCTTGATGTCCATTCCTTTAAAGATCTTTTTCCTGTTATCTCATTATATATCCCCAGATGACTTGGAACTGACTACAGATCATGATGGCCTCAGACTCACTGAGAGCTACTTGCTTCTATATCTGAGTTCTGGGATTAAAGGCATGTGCCACCATGTCCAATCTCTCTCTGTTTTCCCATGTAATAACTGGCTGAGTCCAATTATCCTTCCTGCAAATGAGTAGGTGTGGGACCATCCACAGGAGCATGCTCAATCTACCAGCACTCACACTCCTGAAGAGAAATGATAACTCATTCATTTGTTGATGACTGAGCAGTAATTCACTGTATGTACAAGCCATATTTTAAAGATTTCTTTGTCCTCGGATGAACAACCAGGCTGTTTCCCACATTTTGGCCACTGTAAAGTGTGGTGTAGTGAATAATGTGCATGCGGTTGTTTGAATGCTTGTTTTAATTTCCTTGGGCAAATATACTTATGTATCTCATAATTATGTTTCAATTAACAATAAATCACATATCCAACCATAGTATAAGTTCATATAATTTATTATTTGATATAGCTTAAATTACTCTGTTTTATACAGAGATATAGAAACTCATTTTATACATAAACCTAAGATTAAAATGGAACTGAAATGTTTCATTTCTACTATGGAGTGAGATCATAGATGTCTCTGTGTTCCATGCGTTGCTCATGTGTTTAGACAACGCTGATATAAATGGGCCTGCTGCTCTTTTGTTGTGTAAAAAAGATAGCACAGGCAATAGTGTGACATACACAGTAGCTAATAATTATAAGAAGCAATGAGGTTACTGCCTCTTGTATTTATTGTCTTCTTCTAGTCATTTTATAGTGTGTTTCCACTTATAAAAATTCTTTAAAACATGTGCCATGTTATACTAGAAACAGCTTTATCTATTTATCCTTGCATTTGCTATATATCTGGATTCCCTCAGGAGGTTACATTAAGTAACTGACGCATAACAGCTAGGTTTCCATCAGTACACTTGGTGATGTTCACCAAGTGATGAAATTGACCAACAGATTTCCCAGAACAAATGATGCATGCCCTTAGTCAGTACCTAGTAGTGGAATCGTACATTAGCACTGAGAATTTGTTACAGTTATAAACCAATATATATGCATTAGCAGAAATCAATGTTTTGCTTATATTTTCTCTGTTTTAACCTACCCACTTATTCAGTTCCAGAAAACCATGTGGAACACCACATTATGATCAGTCGCTCTGTTTCTTTTTTCTTTTTTCTTTTTTTTTTTTGGTTTTTCGAGACAGGGTTTCTCTGTGTAGCCCTGGCTGTCCTGGAACTCACTTTGTAGACCAGGCTGGCCTCGAACTCAGAAATCCTCCTGCCTCTGCCTCCCAAGTGCTGGGATTAAAGGCGTGTGCCACCACACCCAGCTCGCTCTGTTTCTTTAAGGGCACTTAGTTATGGCAAATTTCCATCTTTTTTTTTTTCATTGATTTACTTATTTATTCATGTTATATCCCGATTGCAATACCCCATCTCCTCCTGATCCCCTCCTGTGTTCTCCCCTTTTCTACTCTGAGAAGGGCAAGGCTTTCCCTGGGTTCCAACCCACCTTGGCGTATCAAGTCACTGCAGAATTAGGCACATTCTCTCCTCTGGAGGCCAGACAAGGCAGCCCAGTTAGGGGAATGAGATCCACAGGCAGGCAACGGAGCCAGAGCCAGCTCCCACTCCAGTTGTTGGGGCACCCTCATAAAGACCAAGCTGCCCATCTACTACATATCTTGGGGGGGGGAACCTAGGTCCAACCCACATATGCTCTTTAGTTGGTGGTTCAGTCTCTGGGAGCCCTCAAGGATGCAGGCTAGTAGACTCTGTTGGTCTTCTTGTGGAGTTCCTATCTCCTTAATCCTTCTTCCAACTCTTCCATAAGACTTCCCAAGCTCTGTCTGGATGTGGGACTCTGCCTTTGTTTCCCTTGGCTGCTGGGTGGAGCCTCTTAGAGGACAGTTATGCTAGGCTCTTGTATGCAAGCATAGCAGAGTTTCATTAATATTGTCATGGATTGGATCTTTTCCATGGGATGGGTCTCAAGTTGGGACAGTCATTGGTTGACCATTCCTTCCTCTCTGCTTCATCTTTGGCCCTGCAAATTTTGTAGAAGGACACATTTTGGGTCGAAAGTTTTGTAGGTGGGTTGGTGTCTTTATCCTTCCACTGGGAATCTTATCTGGCTTTAGGAAGAGGCCACTTCAGGCTCCCCCACTGCTAGGAGTCTCAGCTAGAGTAACCCCATAGACTCCCTGGAGCTTCCCCTGCTGGGGTCTCTGGCACATCCTAGAGATCTCTCTCCCCCCACCCGTGTGTGTGTGTGTGTGTGTGTGTGTGTGTGTGTGTTTGCATCTGCTCTCCTGTCACTGATTTCTGTTCACTCTCCTCAGTTCCCTCTACACATGATCCCCCCACCCGGTTCCCCTTTTCATCCCCTCTCCCACCCAGTTCCCTCCTTCCATCTATCTACTACCTAGATAAAGCTAGTGGTTTATTCATATATCTGTGCCTTTTGATTATCGCTTGTTGTACAAGCTTGAAACAATATATTAAACATTTTCAACATATAAATAAAAATAAAAATATCATTTTGAAAATGTAGATTGCATTTGGAGCCCATACTAAGACAGTCTTTTGCTTGTTTTTTTTTTTTTTTTTGCTTTTCATAAACCCAGTCATGCAGAAGTTCATTGATACTGAACTCCTATTTTGATCAAACAAATTACTGATACCTTAAATTTACTTTCTTCATAGTAAATGAAGCAATTATAAAATAACTTTATCTAGATAGTTTACAAAATCGTAGTAAAAGACACCATCATTCAAATGAAGTGATGGCCTACAGAATGGGAAAAGATTTTTACCAGCTACACATCAGCTAAAGGGCTAAAGAACTCTAAAAACTAGATATCAAGAAAACAGTAACCCAGTTACAAAATTTGAGTACATATCTAAACAGAATTTTCTTTTTTTTAAACATTTTTTATTAGATATTTTCTTTGTTTACATTTCAAATGCTATCCCAAAAGTTCCCTATACCCCCCTCCCCCGCCCTGCTCCCCTACCCACCCACTCCCACTTCTTGGCCCTGGCATTCCCCTGTACTGGGGCATATGAAGTTAAACAGAATTTTCAATAGAAGAAACTCAAATGGCTGAGAAACACTTAAATATTCAACATCATTAGCCTCTGGGGAAATGCAAATCAAAACTATTTTATCTTGCACCAGTCAGAATGGCTAAGATCAACAAAATAAGTGATAGCTCATGCTGATGAGGATGTGGAGTAAGAGTAACACTCATCTATTACTGATGGGAGTACAAACTTGTACAGCCACTATAGAAATCAATATGGCAGTTCCTCAGGAGGAAGGGACCAATCTACTGCAGGAGCCAGCTATATCACTTTTGGGCATAAACTCAAAGGCTGATTCATTCTACCACAATAACACTTGCTCAGCAATATTCATTGCTGTTTTATTCATAATAGCTAGAAACTGGAAGCAAACTAGATGTCCCTCAACTGAAGAAAGGATAAAGAAGATGTAGCACACTTGCACAATGGAGTATTACTCAGCTGTTAAAAAAGACATTATGAAATTTGCTGGCATGTGGATGGAACTAGAAAAAATAATCCTGATTGAGGTATTCCAGATCCAGAAAGACAAATATGATATATACTTACACAAGGATATTAGCTATTACGTCAATGATGACCAAGATACAGTCCATAGAACCTCTGAGGGTAGGTACACAGTAGGTACTAGAGGGAACAGATAGATCATAGGAAAGGGAAATTGAATAGATAATTACAGATGACGGGGAGCAGAAACAGGAGAGTCAGGAAGGAAGGGGAAGGGTAGAGGAAGTTGAGGGAGGGAATACAGGGAGATACAGCTAAAATTATGGGGTATTATGGAAACTTAATACTGTAGAGGCTTCCTAAAATATATACATATATGATGATGCTATAAATAAAGTTAGTAAATTATGGGGAGACAGGGTCCCAGCTGGCCATCTCTTGTCATCAAATGAAGTTTCCAGTACTGTGATTGGGTTATGTTTAATTGAGCTTTTGGCAAAAGGTGTCCTATGGGAATCGCCAAACAACCCAGGCTGTTGCCAAGAGAATAGATTGCTGTCCACAAACTGATATCAAGGCTCCAGTCCTGAAGACAACACCTACAAAACCATTGAACACAGAGAAGCTGAGCTGGTGCCTACACAGAGCCTTTATCCACTACATTCCAGCATCTTTGGTACAGGAAGGATCTCTGCAAACTACCAAAAAGGAAACATGAACACCAACCCAGCCACAGACCTTTTGGTAGATCTACAGTGGTAGCCTGAATGAAATTCGAGTGCAGTGGTGGCACAGACAACATCTGATTTGACTGAAGTCCCATTCCAAGAGTTGGAACCCATACCCAACACTACTTGGGTAATCACAAACCAGAGACTAGGTATCCCAGAGGCCTACAGGAAAGCCAGATACTACTGTTGTTAGAATGAAAAGTAGTGATAAAATGGCTCTTAGTGACATTCTGTTATAAGCGTAGATCAGTGCCGTATTCAACTATCATCAGAGAACCATCTTTCCACAGTAGATGGGAATACATATAGAGACCCAGAGCTGGACATTATACAGAGAGTAGGAGGCCTTGCAATACTCAACCTCAAATGGGAAGTCTCCAATATCCTCTCCTCTGAGCTCAGGGAACCGCAAAGAAGAGGAGACAGAAAGAGTGTGTGTAAGAGGCAGAGGGGATAGGGTACACCAAAAAAACTAAGACCTTCTGACTCAACACGAGCAAAGCTCATATGAACTCAAGGAAACTGAGGCAGCGTGCACTGGACATGTGTGAGTATGAACCAGTCTTCTGTGTATATATTATGTCTTTCAGTTTAATGTTTTTTTTTTTTTTTTTTTTTTTTTTTTTTTTTTTTTTTTTTTTTTTTTTTTTTTTAATGTGTGGGTCTCTGATTCTTGTGCCTTCTCTTGGCTCCTTTCATTCTGTTGGCTTGTCTTGTCCAATTTTGATGTATTTCTTGTTTTATCTTATATTTTATTCTGCTACATTCAAATATTGTATTTAGGAAACCTGTTTTTTTTTATTAGATATTTTCTTTATTTACATTTCAAACATTATCCCCTTTCCTGGTTTCCCCTCTGAAAACTCCCTATCCCCTCCCTCCTCCCCCTGCTCACCAACTTATCCACTTCTGCTTCCTGGTCCTGACATTCTCCTATACTGGGACATAGAACCTTCACAGGACCAAGGGTCTCTCTTCCCATTGATGACCGACTAGGCCATCCTCAGCTACATATTTAGCTAGAGCCATGAGTCCCACCATGTGTACTCTTTGGTTGGTGGTTTAGTCCCAGGGAGCTCTGGGGATACTGGTTAGTTCATATTGTTGTTCCTCCTATGGGGCTGCAAACCCCTTCAGCTCCTTGGGCACTTTTTCTAGCTCCTTTATTGGGGACCTTGTGCTCTATCTAATGGATGGCTGTGACCTATATGACAGCTATACCAGGCTCCTGTCAGCAAGCACTTGTTGATATCCACTATAGTGTCTGGGTTTGGTGGTTGTATATAGGATGAATTCCCAGGTGGGGCAGTCTCTGGATCGTCATTTCTTTAGTCTCTGCTTTACACTTTGTTTCTGTAACTCCTTCCATGGGTATTTTGTTTCCCCTTCTAAGAAGAATAGAAGTATCCAACTTTGGTCTTCCTTCTTGAGTTTCATGTGTTTTGCGAATTTCATCTTGGTATTTAGAACACCAATGGCTTGTGCTGTAAGATCAAGAATTGACAAATGGGATCTCATAAAATTGCAAAGCTTCTGTAAGGCAACCAACAGATTTGGAAAAGATCTTTATCAATCCTAAATCCGATAGAGGGCTAATATTCAATACATACAAAGCACTCAAGAAGTTAGATGCCAGAGAACCAAATAACCTATTAAAAGTGGGGTACAGTGCTAAACAAAGAATTCTCAACTGAGGAATATCGAATGGCTCAGAAGCACCTAAAAAATGTTCAGCATCCATAATCATCAGGGAAATGCAAATCAAAACAACCTTGAGATTCCACCTCACACCAGTCAGGATGGCCAAGATGAAAAACTCAGGTGACAGCAGATGCTGTCGAGGATGTGGAGAAAGCAGAACAGTCCTCCATTGCTGTTGGGATTGCAAGCTGGTACAACCACTCTGGAAATCAGTCTGGAGATTTCTCAGAAAATTGGACATAGTACTACCTGAGGATCCAGCAGTACCACTCCTGGGCATATACCCAGAAGATGCTCTAACATGTAATAAGGACACATGCTCCTCTATGCTCATAGAAGCTGTCTTAGTCAGGGTTTCTATTCCTGCACAAACATCATGACCAAGAAGCAAGTTGGGGAGGAGAGGGTTTATTTGGCTTACATTTCCGTACTGCTGTTGATCACGGGATGCAGGACTGGAACTCAAGCAGGTCAGAAAGCAGGAGCTGATGCAGAAGCCATGGAGGTATATTCTTTATGGCTTGCCTCCCCTGGCTTGCTCAGCTTGCTCTCTTATAGAACCCAAGACTACCAGCCCAGAGATGGCACCACCCACAAGGGGACCTCCCCCCTTGATCACTAATTGAGAAAATGCCTTACA
>NC_034592.1:68964777-68979083 GCF_900095145.1 Mus pahari | reverse complement strand
AATACTGCTCAGCTATTAAAAACAATGAATTTATGAAATTCTTAGGCAAATGGATGTATCTGGAGGATATCATCCTTAGTGAGGTAACCCAATCACAAAAGAACACACATGATATGCAGTCACTGGTAAGTGGATATTTGCTTGTTTTTTTCTAATGAGAGACAGAAAGAAAGCAGATATAGATGGGAGGGGAGGGAGAAGGACGCTCAGGGGAGTCGAGGAAAGGGAAACCATAATTAGGATATATTATATGAGAAAACAATCTATTTGCAACTAAAAAACAAAATTTTAGTAGAATCACCATTTTCCTCTATGCACCAAGACTTTAAAAGTGCAAATGTTGAAGTATTTAGGATATTTAGTCATATATTCTTTTGGAAAATATATCAAAATCAAGTTGTCAGAGGGTAGAAAGCTGTAAAAATCACTGGTGAGCAAATGATCCTCTAGACTGTCAGAGTCTAAAAGGACTTTTATTCAGCCAGGGAGTTATCTCATTGACAAGGAGCTTAGTAAACATCGAATAGAAGAAAACCCATTTACAAGAAATGGGCCATTTGGTGCATCAAATCAATGGTTAATCTAAGTCTGGCAGGGAAGCCTGGGCAATGTGGGAGCTTATAGAATGCACATGGGCTATGCATTTCTCTCTCATTTGTTCCAATCACAAAGCAATTCAGCTTTCTGGCTTGTGTTCTGACGCGTCTGTCCATGGATGCATGAAGAGAAATTTAGAATGAGTGTGCAGAAAATTTAGATTATATAATCTTCTTAGGGACATACTTAAATATAGCAAATTGTAATCAAACCTTCTGTGCGGCTGTAGGAATGTGAATATAGATTAGCTTTCTTTGTGCAAAATCACAGAAACTTTTAACTCCGTACATAATATTTTCAAGCAGCACAAAAGAATATTATTGAATTTGAGATTTAAAACACTTTGTAAGAAATTGGGAATAGAACTGTTACAGTATAAAATATAATTGGATGTCCTAAAAATGCAACTCACATTTTATTCAAACATTATGGCATCATGGAACAGGTGTGCAGGAAGGAATCCTGGCCTGATGGTGCCTGTGTGGACTGTGCAGAGGTCTTTCGTTATGGGGTAAAGAGATTTAACAGCTCACTTAGGACTTACACCATTGTGAGGATTTAGAGTTTGTGTGAAATGAGTTTGGAAGTTCTGGGAGGGTTTAAAGAGAAGTGTAAGTGTAATTATAGGACTTGTGCCCCAAAGTCAACTTCCTATTGGGAATGACTCTTGTAAGCACAAAAGTTACATTTATTTTACAACGTAATTAAGGCTTTAGGTAAAATGTTAGTTACATATAAGGCTTGTAACAGTCTATTACACACATGTATAAAGGTCTGCATAAAGGTTCCGCCAGTGGTCTCCAACTCTGCTTCTTGTGTTAGTTTTACAGACTTGCTAGCTCTCAGCTGAGGAAGAAAAAGCTTCCAAACGAGGAGCTCAAAAATCTTAAGAGACTCCAGTGCTTTCAAAATAAAATTTCTAAAAATTTTTAGGTTGAGGTATTGCATGAAGTACTCTCATCACGAGAAAATCATATCTGAAAAAAATGATAATGAAATAAAAACGAAATAATATCTATTATGGTGGTTTTAATGAGAATAGTCCTTGTGGTAAGTGCTTGGACACCAGAGAGTGGCACTATTAGGAGGTGTGGCCTTGTTGAAGGGAGTGTGCCACTTGGTTGGGCTTTGAGGTTTCAGAAGCACAAGCTAGGTTCAGTCTCTCTCTCTTCCTGGTACCTGCAGATCTGGATGTAGAAGAACTCTTGGCTCCTCCAGGACCGCGTCTGCCTGCACTCCACCTTGCTTCTCTCCATGATGATAATGGACTAAACCTCTAAAATTATAAGCAAGTTTCAGTTAAATGCTTTCCTTTATAGAGTTGTTGCCATGGTGTCTCTTCACTGCAATGAAACCTGAATTAAGGCAGTCTCCATGCATGTACATATTTGAATGCTTGGTTCCTTGGTTCCTAGTTATTGGAACTGCCTTTAGAAGGATTAAGAGGAGTATCTGTGTAGGAGGTTTGTCACTGGCAGTTGGCTTTGAGGTTTCAGAAGCCCATGCCAGCTCGGTCTGCCTCTCTCTGCCTCCGGACTTGTGGATCAGATGTAAGGTGCTACTAGCACGATGCCTTCCTGCCTGTGTCTAGAAGTTAAATTTGTCCCGATAAAGGCAACAAACAAACAAGCAAATGGACAACAAACAAACCTACTGCATCAGATCTGTGATCCAGTTTATTTCTCCTGTAGTTGTTTTTGCTTTTTGTTTGTTTTTGTGACAGAGTTACTCTATGTAGCATTGGCTGTCCTGAAACTCACTCTATATACCAGGCTGCTCTTGAACTCACAGAGATTTGTTTGCTTCAACCTCCTGAGTGCTGGGATTAAGGGCATGCACCACCATACTTAGTACTGTCTCGCTTTCAAATCGTCTTAGAACCATTGTCTTATCTTTTGAGAAGAAGGTGTGGGGTTTATTATTTCATAGCAGTTTCTATCCATAACCATGAAGTACAACTCTTACCATTTTCTCATTCAATATGAAACTGAAGACCATGGAAGCACAACAAATTTGCTCAAGTTCACACTGTTAGTGTAAATTTGCAATTACAAATTGGATCTCATGTGTATATCTTCCTATTCTACTTCTGTTCAAATAGGAATTGTAAATAATTTTTGTAAGCAGAATCTGGATGCTTGGTAATGTTAACAATTCCTCACCCTTAAAGAACGTTCTTAGTGTGGACAGATACCAGTTCTTTCCCTACAGCACTGGAAGCATAATTGGGGTCCTGAGGAGTTACACTGGCATTTGTAACAGTGGCAATTCTAAATGAAATTGCATCATAATTTTTTGTTTTCATTTTAGTAATAACTTCTAGCAATATTTCTACTAAAAATTCATGTAAGATACTTTCCCCAAAATATTTGTTTCTGATCAGGATCATGAGAAAATGAAAAGATGCTTTTAAAAGATTACTCCTTTTTGAAAGGATGCTTTTAAAAGATTTACTGCTGTTAAAAATAAATCCATAAGGTTTTCAGTAGTAGTGATGCTGTATCCAAAGCAAGTACTACTAAATGATAATAACAAATAACAAATAATAATAATATAAATAAGGAACATTTTCTGTGAATTTATTTTTTAATTTTAATCCTACTTTCATTGGATTATCACTTCATCATAATTTTAATACTACAACCTTATTTAAAATAAGTATTTCTTAAAACCCTTAGTAATATAATTAATTTTGATACCTATTGAGAAAATTTAGAAAAGTAAGTCCTAATTATTAATGATTATTTAGGACTGGCAAGACAGCACACACACACACTCACACACACCACACCTACACATCACCATCAACGCCACTACCATCAGTACATCCACCACCAATAGAAATGCAGTAAAAGTAATAAAGATTATTTATAGAACTGATGAGTATAGCTGACAGCACTATATATTAGAGGTATGTTTAGTATACACAATTTCTAATATGTTCTTCAGGGCAGAGTTTGTGAGACAGAGAGACTGCATTTCACCTATGTAGTCTCTATGTATGACATGCTTTCTGGGAGACTCCTTCATGGTTCAGAGTCCACGTCACCAGGTTATGTTTGCCGCAGTGAGTTATATAAAACCATCTGCCAACCTACGGAGACTCTCTTCAAATTTTAGGGACAACTTCTGATACAGAAATAAAACCTTAGGAGAATTAAAATTAATCATGTACCGTGGATATAGCCAATGAAGGAAAACATTGCCATGCTCCTGTAAGTACTCATTTTCCAGCTATAAAACACTGTAGCCACAAAAGCAAGTTCTTCAGGAAAGGTTCCCTCTCAGGTTCTGTGTGTGTTGGAGTCTGTATGTGTGTGTGAGTATGTGTGTATGTGTGTATGTGTCTGTGTGTATCACTGTGTTTGTGTGTGTGACTCTGTCTCTGTATCTCTGTCTCTTTGTTGTCTTTGTGTTTTTATGTGTCTGTGTGTATGTCCATTTCTCTCTCTGTCTATCTCTCTGTACTTGTATGTCTGTGTGTGTATGGTGTGTATATCTGTGTGCTTGTGTGTCTGTATGTCTGTATCTCTCTCTCTCTCTGTCTCTCTTTGTTTATATTTTTGTGTCTGTGTATGTCTCTCTATGTGTGTGTGTCTATTTGTGTCTCTCTCTATATATTTGTGTGTCTGTGTGTATGTCTGTGTATGGTGTGTGTGTCTATGTGTGTCTGTGTGTATCTGTGCATTTGTGTGTGTGCGTGTGTGTATGTCTGTCTCTCTGTCTCTTGGTTTCTGTCTCTTGGTGTCTGTATTTGTGCGTCTCTCTATGTGTGTGTGTGTGTATCTCTGTGTTTGTGTATGTGTGTCTTCTGTGTATGTGGGCCTTCTGGACAGCCACAAATGATCCTACTTCTGGGTCATCAGAAGTCTTTGAAAATATAAAATGAAAAGAAAGTTGTGTAGGTCCGCACCATAACCAGGACCTCTCAGTGCTTTGTGTACTTCTCAATGGAGTTCAAGAAGGCACACCTATTTTTATAATAATTTCAAGGTACTCTCTGTTTATTTGTTTTGTAGTGTTGGCAATGCGGTAGTGGGCAGAACAGCTAACACATTGTCCTAAGTCCAGGCTGCAGCACCAAACTGTAATAACTGCTGTATTCCTTATTGTCATGCACACCCAGATTCCATATGGATAGTTTTACTTAAAATGTCTCTGAAGAAGGAACCAAATTATTAAACATCTGACAGATAATATCTAATTTATTCTGTATGATATAAGAGTCCACATGCAGCTCCTGCCAAGGACCAGCTTTGGCTTGGAGAGGGGCTCTGAGAGAAGGGGTCTCTGGGAGCAGTGAAACAAAGGACTCAAAGTCAAGCCGTGGGTCCAAGCTGACGGGCCATGCTCTGCTGGAGTCAGCTTTCCAGATAGCCCTCTCTCTCTGTGTTCTGCTTGAGATAGTTTTCAGGCTGTTCTCCACGTTCTGCTCTGCACAAGACAGCTTTTGCTTGCTATTCTAAAAATTCTTTGGTTAGCTCATCTCTTGCAGACCAAAAGACCAGCTTTTAATTTACATATTAATTCAGTCATTACCCCAGGCTCCCTTTTGATTATCCCATGACTCATCATCCCACTTGATTCTTAGAAAGAGACAGCAAGCAAAAGCACAAACAGTAAGATAGCTGAAATTACCCTGAAATCATTATTTCTATCATGCCTGGACCTGAACCTAAACTCCCTCTGACCTAGGCTGACCTTGACCTCAGGGATCTACCTGCCTTTGTAAGTATAAACAAACACACACACACTTAGCTGGGTGAGATATTGTCCTAAATCTCTTTATCTTGTTTAGTATCTTTCTGACAAGCTGGTTTATAGAGTAGCTGCCTCTGTTTATTTAGATCTGTGAAGATCCTAATATAATTCATATTGCATCCTTATGTTTTGCATGGTAGAGAAATGATATATTTTCAAACTCATGTTTTCAGTGTTCTTTCTCACAGCCTTAAGGGTTTTCCTGAAGGTCACAGTCTTCTACTATTTGGCTGAGACATAGACACACACTTGCCTCCCAGACTCATGCTGTCTCTGATTATCATGGAGTCATTAACCTCGTCAGAGAGGCCCCATTCCTTGAAGGAGGAACATGAAAATATGCACACTATTACACAAACAAGCCTTACACCCATTGCAACTCTCAGCATTCATGGAGACCTATGCCCTGCTGGCTGTTCCAGGGACAGGAAACCATGTCATAGTGTCCCTTGCATGACAAGTCAGACTTGGCAAGGTCCTCGGTCACTTCCCAAAGTACAATGGTTTCTTAAGTAAAATGAACATGGCGATTCAGAGATAGCTCTGTGGCTTGGAGTTCTTCTTGAGGAATGGAGTTCCATTCCAAATACCCATGTCTGGAGGCTTACAGACGTTTTAAACTCTAGTGTGTGCGATCTAATGCCCTTTTTTGGGCCTGACTGACACCTGAAGAGGCACACACACACACACACACACACACACACACACACACACACACACATGCATACGCACACGCACACACACACACATGCACGCACACACACGCCCACGCCCATGCACACACGCACGCACGCGCGCACACACACACGCGCGCGCACACACACACTCACACGCACGCACACACACGCATGCACACGCACACACACACATGCACACGCACATGCACACACACGCACACACGCACACACGAACGCGCGCACACACACGCGCGCACACACACACTCACACGCACACACACACACATGCACACGCACACACACACATATGCACGCACACACACGCACACACATGCACACACACATGCACACGCACACGCACACACACTCACACACGCACATACACACACGCACACGCACACATGCACATATACACACATGCACACACACACACATACATGCATACGCACACGCACACACGCACACGCACACATGCAGACACACACGCACACACACGCACGTGCACGCACACACAATCACCACTAAGGAAAAAGAGTATATATCATTTACTTGGAATGGCATTGTTTTGTCTTCAGCGAATAACTGACAGACAGGCTGAATATTAAGAGCTGGTTATTGGCAAGCATTTCCCCAAATTAATTATGTGAACCTATCACCGTTTTCCTTTCTTTGTTGCCAGTGACAAAATTTTAGCTTTTGTTGAAAATTAGGTAATTAGAAAAAAAAATGTTAATGGTGCCATGACCTTGACAGCTTCTCAGTAACTTATTATTAAATAATGTGTTTAGTGTTGAGAAGAGTGGTGACATTAAAAATGTGATTTTTACATTGTAATTGAATGCATCACTACTGAAATTGCAGAGCAGATCATTGTATTTAAACGATAGAGTATGTAAACAATATACTATCAAAGTTTTTTATTTTCTCTATATACTTTACTTAAAATATAATAAAACAGTGAACACTGAAGCAGATTTGAGAACATAGTTGTTCTCAGCATGCCACATGCTGAAGAAATCCAGAAAAGTGTAAACCATTTTTTCTTAATTTCTTTGTTTTCTTTTATTTAAAATTTTCTTGAATCATAGTTACATTAACATTTAATGGAATTATTCATGCTTTACTATAAATATTTCTCAGTTTTTATTTCATACATGCCGAATATTGAAGGTTATAATCTATTATAACTCTGATTTTCCTGAATTTAAAAGAATTCAAAGGCAAAGTCAGAGGACTGCCCTCTTTCACTGCGGGAACTACAGGAGAGCCTTGATTTACTTTCCATTTCCCAAAAGAAAGCCTTATTATCTTAGCGTCAGTGCTTTGGCATCTTACTCGTACAGTAGGTGCATGTCAGGCAGAGATGAGGACAGTGCTGGTCAGCCTGTTGTTTCGCTTCCACATTAGAACTGGAACAAACCCAATGCAGGGCCCTGAGCTCCCGCCAAGTTCAGGTCATTCCCTAAGAAGCAGGATCACAAGAAGGATGCTTATCTGCCCCACGCTGCCTTTATCCTCTCAGCATTGTCTTTCCTATGCTGTATTACTATTTTGACATTCTGATTTTAAATTGTAATGGAAATTCACTAAAACCCCCTTTTGTTTTCTTGTTATTAAATTTTCTTAGAAATGTTATAAATATAAAACTTACCTTACTTGATACTTCCATATGAACACAGATAAAAAATTTATTTAAAAGTCTCTCTCTCTCTCTCTCTCTCTCTCTCTCTCTCCCTCCCTCTCTCTCTTCCTCCCTCTCCCTCTCCCCCTCTCTTTCTCTCTCCTTCTTTCTTTCTTATTTTTTTCAGAGATGGTTTCTTTGTGTGGCTTTGGCTATCCTGGAACTAGCTTTGCATCATAGGTTGGCCTCAAACTCACAGAGATCTACCTGCCTCTTCCTCCTGAGTTCTGGGTTTAAAGGTGCACACCACCATGGCCAGGCCAGGAAAATCTGTTTCTATTGAAGAATAGATGTTCCCTATTATTCCTTTAAACTACTTAGTATTTATTTTATTTTATATGAATGAGTGTTTATTTGCATCTACATATGCACTACATCTGTATTTTTTGCCTGTGGAGGCAAAAAGAGGATGATGGATCCTCTGGAAAAAGAGCTATATTCAGTTGTAAGCCATTTGAATGGTAATTGAACTTACGTTCTCTGCAAGAACAGAAAGTACCACTAATTGCTAAGTCATCTCTTCAACCCAGAGTTCTCTTAGTCTTAACTATATAAATTTAGAATAGGTAATTGTTTATCCTTTTGTTTCACAGTAAGAAAATAAATAATATAACTTCAGTCCCTATTTGAAATGCATTGAAGATTTTGTTTTCTTTTCTTTCCTTTTTTTTGGGGTTTGCACATTATTTTTCTCATACTTCTTCCTTCTAGACCTACAGTTTTTATATATTGTCTCCTAAGTTTATTTTTATCATACTTTATGTTATCATCATGATTTCCTTCATGATATGGTCAGTTTTATTGTCAATTTGATACAACCCGGAATCACGTGGGAAGAGAGAATCGATGAAAAGTGTCTAGATCAGGTTGCCCTGTGGGCATGTCTGTGGAGGATTGTCCTGATTGCATTGAATAATGTAGGAAGATGTAAATTCACTTTTACTTCCTCAGATGGAGGGATGAAATTAGAACTGTATGCAAACTCTGTTCTAACTACTCCTAGGCCTAGGCTTGGCGGCATTTAGCCTCTGTACAATCTACCTGATTCAATCTGGCTTCTCTCAGCTTCTGACTGAATTGCTCTGCTTGAACTCATACTAACTTTGTCAATATGTTCTAATTTTCAGCTCCTTCTCATTTTCTGGTTACTCCCATCTTTACCCATATCTAGCTTGTTCTCTCTCTCTCTCTCTCTCTCTCTCTCTCTCTCTCTCTCTCTCTCTCTCTCTTTTTTTTTTTAAATTGTCCTGCTAAGATGGCCACACACCATTTTCCCTGCCCTTTTCTCAGGTAGCCTCTTCTTCCTGTGCTGTTACATGAGAAATCCTATCTTTNGCTCTGCTTGAACTCATACTAACTTTGTCAATATGTTCTAATTTTCAGCTCCTTCTCATTTTCTGGTTACTCCCATCTTTACCCATATCTAGCTTATTCTCTCTCTCTCTCTCTCTCTCTCTCTCTCTCTCTCTCTCTCCCTCCCTCTCTTGTCTTTGTAAAATTGTCCTGCTAAGATGGCCACACACCATTTTCCCTGCCCTTTTCTCAGGTAGCCTCTTCTTCCTGTGCTGTTACATGAGAAATCCTATCTTTGGCTCATTCTGTCAAATCTTTCTCTTATCTGTCACTTTGTCCCTCAATTAGACATCACTTTCAAATATGGCTGTTTCCTTCTACAAACTAACCTTACCTTCATTGTTAGGGACTAAAGGTATAAATATTAAGGGTGTGTTTGTATTCCAGCCAGATCTTTCTGTAATCCAGACTGTATCTGCATTTCATCCAGGTCACATAGACCTACCAGGTATTTGGATGTGATTCATTGCCAGATCAGTCATATTTCTGGATTAAAACTCTTCTATAGGAAGACACAGCCAACTGGGGATAGCATCATTCCCTGGATTTCAATCTTGGACTATGTAAAAGTGAAGGCAAATTGAGTAGTATACATGTTTGCCTTTCTTTATGCTCATGATAATAGATATGATACAAGCAGCTGTTTCAAGTTCCTGCTGTGTTTGCTTCTCTGCTGGGATAGAATATTACCTGGAATTTTGAGTCAAAATAACCCTTTCTACCCTAAGTTGCTTTTTAACAGGGTATTTATGGCAACAGCTGAAACAAACTGGGACAGAAGTCTCGGGTTTAAAGTTCAATCTAGTATTTTCCTCAAGAAAAATGCATAGAAACAATATTCCTGATTCTTGCATGCTTATACTGTTTTCTTGTAATTGTAGGATAATTTGGATAGAAAAAAATTATTTTACAAAATGCTTGTCTTAGTTTCCATTGTTGTTAAGAGACACCATGAACAAGACAACTCTTTTTTTTCTTTTTTAAAATTAATTTTATTTATTATTTATTTATTTATTTATTTATTTATATAATTAGATATTTTCTTTATTTACATTTCAAATGCTATCCTAAAAGTTCCCTATACCCCCGCTGCCCCTGCTCCCCTACCCACCCACTCCCACTTCTTGGCCCTGGCATTCCCCTCTATGGGGCATATAAAGTTTGCAAGACCAAGGGGCCTTTCTTCCCAATGATGGCCGATTAGGCCATCGTCTGCTACATATGCAGCTAGAGACACGAGCTCAGGGGGTACTGGTTAGATCATATTGTTGTTCCACCTACAGGGTTGCAGCCCCCTTCAGCTCCTTGGGTAGTTTCTCTAGCTCCTCCATTGGGGGCCCTGTGTTCTATCCAATAGCTGACTGTGAGCATCCACTTCTGTGTTACAAGGACACCATTTATTTGGGGGTGTTTTTATAGGTTTATAGGTTTAATCCATTATCTTCACAGCAGGAATCATGGAAGCATCCAGGCAGATAAGGTATGGGAGAAGAGCCAAGAGTTATACATCTTGATCCAAAGGCAGTCATAAGAAGACCCAGCATCCTCAGGCAGCTAGGAGCAGAGTCTCAGTCTACCCCAACAGTGACATACTTTCTCCAACAAGGCTATACCTACTAATAGTGCCAAGGACACTCAAACTACTGCAGTGCTGCATCACCAAGTTTTGGCACTGTTTAGTCTTATGATAGAATCCAATAAGAGTGTTATTTTTCTTCATTGTTTTAAACCCGATTCTTTTGTTTCTTCCTAGGATTTCTTTGTTTTGTTTTTTATTTATCATTCTCTAATATATCATATCCTGACTACAGTTTCCCCTCCCTCTTCTTCTTCCAGCCCTTCTATCTCCCCTCTCCCTGGATCCACTCTTCCTCCATTTTCCTTCAGAAAATGACAGGGCTCCCAGAGATATCAATCAAACATGGCATACAAGTTGCAATAACACTAGACACAGCCTCTTATATTAAGGCTGAATGAGGCAACCCAGGAGGAGAAAAAGGGTTCCCAAAGCAGGAAAAAGAGTCCGAGACAGCCTCTGCTTCTACTGTTAGGAGTCCCTCAAGAACACCAAGCTACACAACTATAACATATGTGCAGAGAACCTAGTCAGGCCCATGCAGGCTCCCTGATGATCTGTTCAGTCTCTATGAGTCCCTATAACCCTGGTTCATTGATTGTCTACAGCATTTCTTTATTATTTTTTTTCAGGCCAGATTTTATTAAAAAAAAGTTCTTTTAGAGACTTACTATGTCTGTTTTTTTTTTTCCTGACATATTATAAATCTATCAAAACATCTTCTTTTTCAGTCAGAGCTCAGAAGGACTCTTTTAGGTCAGAGGAAGGAATCTTCTTTTGCAGTAGTATTGATGACTACAGACTCATAAATGAGAATTAGAGACATTGAGACTTCTGTGATAAGACTCCCCTCTCAGTCCCCTGAGAATAGTCCACACAGAAAGCTATTGAAGAGAGTCCTTAAAGGTTGTGATAAAGATGCAGAAGTGTAGCTCTTCACAGATGATGGCTTCTGGCAAGGGGGGTGGGAAAGGTCCCAATTTTCTTTTTCTTTTCTTTTTTTTTAATATAATAGGAAGTTGTATAATATAATATAATATAATATAATATAATATAATATAATATAATATAATATTATATAATATATGTATTTGGTAGCATGACCCCAGCCAGTTCTGAGGCTGAGGTGGGTTTTTTCCAATCTCCTTTTTTTATTAGATATTTTCTTCATTTACATTCCAATCTGCTTTTATACCACTTTAATTACATGCAAATTATAAGGTCAGTTCTAGATTAAGGAACAAGCAAGACAATAAACACAAATAGTCAAGAAACAAGCAAGGCAATAAACAAAGTCCCCTGATCACTGTTTCTAAGGGCTTATCAGGATGACCAAGAGCCTACTTTCCTGTCACAGCCCAAAGTCATATTCTTGCCTGAAGCCTACTTCTTTGTTCTGCCTTAAAATCAGACTCCTGCCTGAGCTTACTTACTTGTCCTGGCCAATTATCAAATTCCTGTCTGAGGCTTACTTCCTTGTTCTGACCCAATGTTAAATTCTTGCCAAGTGGCCCCAAAAGCTCTCCACACCTCCCCTTTTTTTTATTTCATAAACAAGACTGAGTCTGTCTTAGATTTTTCCGACAAGAATGCTCTCCTTTCATGGGCATTTTGTTCCTTATTCTAAGAAGGGTATTATAAGGAACAAAATACCCATGAAAGGATATAGGTACAGAGACAAAATTTAGAGCTAAGATGAAAGGATGGACTATCCAGAGACTACCCCATCCGGGGATCCATCCCATCATCAGCCACCAAACCCAGATACTATTGCACATGCCAGCAAGATTGTGCTGAAGGGACCCTGATATAGTGAGCTCTTGTGAGCCTATGCCAGTGCCTGGCAAACACAGAAGTGGATGCTCACAGTCAGCTATTGGATAGAACACAGGGCCCCCAATGGAGGAGCTAGAGAAAGTACCCAAGGAGCTGAATGGGAATGCACAACCCTGTAGGTGGAACAACAATATGAACTAACTAGTGCCCCCTGAACTCGTGTCTCTAGCTGCATATGTAGCAGAAGATGGCCTAGTCAGCCATCATTGGGAAGAGAGGCCCCTTGGTCTTGCAAACTATATATGCCCCATAGAGGGGAATGCCAGGGCCAAGAAGTGGGAGTGGGTGGTTATGGGAGCAGGGGCGGGGGGAGGGTATAGGGAACTTTTAGGATAGTATTTGAAATGTAAATAAAGAAAATATCTAATAAAAAATAAATAAATAAAGAAAAATATGTTTATGTTCTATTTTACTGAATTTTTTTTCACAGATTAAAAATTAAAATACATTGTTGTTCTTAAAAAAATAAAAGAATGCTCTCCTTACCCATTGTGGAATATGCATTATCAAGAGCAAAGCACTTCTGTCTTAGGTTGGTAAGATTCTGAACAGAACTTACCCGTCTCTGAATGCCAGCCTGTTAAATGAATAAGTCTGTCTAGGGGTTCATTTTTCAGCTCGAAGCCATGAATTTTGCGGGCATTTGTTTAACTATGTTGCTGTGAGTATATGGACAATATAATACTTGGTGGTTTCTTTTCTTTTTGTGTGTGGGGAGCACTGAGCAAGAGTGTGAGGATGGACCTGGGAGGTATGGGAAGAAAATGTGATTGGGGTACATTGTATAAAATCCCCAAATAATTAAAAAAAATTATGTTGGGGAAAAATCTTTTTGGATAAGCTTTTGAAAGTACCTTCTTTCTTTGTTTCTTCATTTTTTTCCTTCTTTCTGTTTGTTTTTCATTTCACCTTCCCCTTTTTATTGAAAATCAATTCTTCTCTCACACAGTATATTCCTGATTATAGTCTCCCCTCTCTCTTTTCCTCCCATTTCCTCCACACCTCCCTCTACTCCAGATCCACTCCCTTTCTGTCTCTCATTAGAGAAGAACAGGATCCTAAGAGATAACGGTCAAATATAACAAAATAAAATATGATGAAGCAAAACCTGTCATGTAGAAGTCAGACATGGCAATCAATCCAACGGGAGGAAAAGATTTCCAAGAGCAGATAGAAGAGTCAGAGACCCACCCATTCTTCGACTTAGGAGTCCATAAAAATACTAAACGAAATTGCTATAACATATATGTAGCAGTCTTGGTATAGACTTATATAGGCCTTGTGTTTGTTACTTTAGTCTCTGTGGACTTATAAGCACCTTGCTTAGCTGGTTCAGAGGACCTTACTCTATCCCATTTGACTTTTAGATTCTTTTTGCCTCCTCTTCTGAGAGATTCCCTGAGCTTTGAGGAGAGAGATTTGATGGAGACATCCCATTTAGATACTTTCCACAGACTGTCTGAATATAGATTTCTGAATATGTTTCTATCTGCTGCTGGAGGAAGCCTCTCTGATAATGACTGGATAAGGATTACTGATCTAGGAGTATATTAGAATGTCACAGAGTCGACATATATATAAAAAGTGAAGTATCCACACTTTGGTCTCCTTCTTGAGTTTCACGTGTTTTGCAAATTGTATCCTGGATATTCTAAGTTTCTGGGCTAATATCCACTTATCAGTGAGTGTATATCATGTGACTTCTTTTGTGATTGAGTTACCTCACTAAGGATGATATCCTCCAGATGCATCCATTTGCCTAAGAATTTCATGAATTCATTGTTTTTAATTGCTGAGTAGTACTCCATTGTGTAAATGTACCACA
>NC_034592.1:68944939-68964652 GCF_900095145.1 Mus pahari | reverse complement strand
TAAGGCTGCTATGAACATAGTGGAGCATGTGTCCTTATTACCAGTTGGAAGATCTTCTGGGTATATGCCCAGAAGAGGTATTGTTGGGTCCTCTGGTAGTACTATGTCCAATTTTCTGAGGAACCACCAGACTGATTTCCAGAGTGGTTGTACAAGCTTGCAATCCCACCAGCAATAGAGGAGTGTTTCTCTTTCTCCACAACCTCATCTGCCATCATAAAGTGGATGTTGGCATTTAGTCTAGTCTCTGCCCCACAGTTACCTGCCAACAGCCATGTGTACCTGACTCACTATAAAAGGGGCTGCTTATCCCCTCCTCTCTCTTGCTTTCCTGCTCTTGCTCTGTCCCCTTGTTCCTTCTCTCCCCACCTCATTACCCTCCTTCTCTCTCTCCGTGTGCTCGTGGCTGGCTTCTACTTATCTACTCTCTCTCTGCCTTTTTCTGTCTCTATTCCCTCAACTCCCCTCCTCATGCTCTAAATAAACTCTATTCTATGCTATACCATGGTTATGGTTGATCCCTCACAGGGAAGGGATGCCTCAGCATGAGCCTGCACAGCCACCCCTTTCCCCCCACACCTCCACCAAAGATAGTCACTGTCTTCTTTATTTTTAAAAATCACAACAGTGGATATATTGACGAAGTGAAGGGAAGCTATTTCTCTATATTCTAAGCACAAGGAATCACTTAGCTTTTACAGAAACAATTCAAAAGTATCAAACTTCTCAAATAAACAAGACTAAAAAGAAAAATCCCACAAATCAAGAGGAAATAGTAAGTTTTGATTATCATACTCATGGAGAATAGAGCATAGATAAAATATTAAAAGTGAAGCAATTTCTGGAAGCTAAGCTGTGCACTTTTCTTCTGTAGTTAGTTTATATAAAGTCATCATCTTCAAAAACACTTTGGATTTAATAGTGTTCTCTAGTGTTTGATCTTTATAAACTTCTAATCCCACATCAATGTTTGTATGATACCAAACGATACATCAAAAATGAATCACAGAAAAGTTTACTGAAAGTTGAATATCGTTTGCATGATTTTGCAACTGGAAATCATCAAAGGTAGTAAATTTTCTAAATTTTCCCTTTACAGTGTCCATGAAGGGCCACTGGATGTTCCGGAAATGCTGCAGAAAAGATTATTTGAATTAATAATTAATTAATCATAGATGCTGGCAGTGCACGAAAGCCAGGTAGCCATTTAGGCTGAGTAGGAGCTTGGACATAGTAAGAAGCCACAAAAACACCTGGGCTAAACAAATTGTTTTGTATGCCTGTGTGGCCCTTGAGTGCTGGGATTATGGCCATGTGATGCCACATCCAGCTGTTCTGTGTCTACCTGGGGACACTTGTACATAGAAAGTGCTCAGAGATAAGGGCTTTTCTGTACCTCTGTTTAAATAAGTTACAGTTACTCAGCTCTGTCTTTACTGAGCACAGAATGTTCAAGTGAATACATACATTAATTTCAAAGTTAACCAACAAAGTATTCAGGATGCAAAAATGATTTATAGCATGCTTTTAAGAAGAGCATCCTATTTTATTTATTATTTATTTATCCTATTATTTATTTATTATTATTTATTTATCCTATTGGGGATAAATAATGCAACAGGTTCAGCAACCTCCTTTTATATTCTCTCTCTCTCTCTCTCTCTCTCTCTCTCTCTATATATATATATATATATATATATATATATATATATATATATATATATATTGTATAAACTTGTCTAGTAAGATCTTATTTTGCCATATCTGGCAGAAATCCTGATGAGTTAATTTCATGTTTGATAAGTACCAAATTTTTTGGCAGCCTGTTCTTAAAAATAGTTATTAGATTCTGGATCTCATTCAATATCTTTCTGGAGAGAGCATCCAAGTGTTTTTAGACATATAGAATGCTTATAGTATAGAATTCCTAAGTATAAAATAACTCAAATATCTGGGTAAATTTTTGTCTCATGCTTTGCATTTTGATGTCTGTGTGAACACAAATATGAAGGTGAATGTTTATTGGTCATGGACAAATCTCTTACAGGATGAGATTTTGAACAAAGCAAAACTGCTTTGTGTAATAAACAGAAAACACAGAATCATAGTTCACCAGCCAAGATGTCTGATCTTCTGAAAATTTTTATAAGAAAGATGATACAGTTCTGTGACTACTTTTATTTGTCTATTTTTTGTTTATTTTTCATAAAAGATATCCTAAACATTAGTATTTTAACAACGTTATGCTTGAATGGAAACTGACTTCAGCAATTTTATATAATAAAAAGTGTAAGCCACCCATGTAACAAGTTACTTTCAGTAATTGCTAACTAAAAATACACTTTATCTCCATGTTTATTTTTAATGTATGTCTTAAGTAGAAGTGCTTCCTACATATTTTAATGGAAACAAAAGCGATTTTATTTTTGTACAAGGGATAGAAAATTGTTCTTTTAGATTTCTGCTATTTCGTTGCCTGCATTTTATTGTAAGTGATGGTTCAAAGATTTCTTTTACCTTCAAGTAATTTTTTTTATTATTAAAAGGTAGGAAAATTGGAAATTGAAAGTGGGCATGGATGTTGTTTTTTGGAATTACTGGATGCTTTTGAATGGATTTATTTCTGAGGAGCCTCTAAGAAGTCACCTGGGAATGACAAATCACTGCACTACTTTTGCGGGCTTGACCTATCCATATAATATTTTTGTTTTTCTTTTTTTTTTAAAAGATTCTGGAGGAGGCCTCTCTTCTCCTGTCCCCCCACAGAAAAAGACAGACATTAAAAACTTTTTTTATATAGGAATTTCTGTTATGTCCTGAAATTGCTATCAAAGATGTATTGGTTTCTCCCTTTTAATCTCTGTGAAAAGATTACTTTCTCTGTATTCAATAACTTGTAATATGTTAGAGTTGTAGCTCATTACTATTTCTCCAAATCTGGGATTCAGAATATGTCCAGCAATGATTCATAGGGAATCAAATACCGGCCAGCAAGTCACTCTTCAGGGACTTGTGGGTATGAATAAGTGTGTGGCGTTGGGCCCTTGTTAGAGTGAGTAATAGCACAGCAGAACCATACCTGCATGCCTCCATTTTAACAGGTTCAGACAAATTTTCCTGAGTCTGTTTCCTCTGTTGACTTCAGCTCTTGCCTGCAAAAATCAGGTGATATTTTTCCATACTGTATTTAAAGTGCTGTCTTTTTGAGCCATTATTAAGCCTGGCCATTTACTTTCTTATTACACCTTGTTAGAATAATATGGGAAATATTTGGAGTACTAGACTATCCTATTTGGTAACTATGCAGGCCTTTCCCAGATAGAATTGTAATTATGAATGGCTTTTCCCCCCAAATGTGTGGATATAGTAATTTGGAAATAGTAATTGTGGAAACAGCCATATTACCTGTGAAAAATAAACTAGATAACAATAACAAAACAAAAAGCATAACTCTCCCCCCCAAAAAAAATGCTGGGCGGTGGTGGCACATGCCTTTAACCCCAGCACTTGGGAGGCAGAGACCGGTGGATTTCTGAGTTCGAGGCTAGCCTGGTCTACCAAGTGAGTTCCAGGACAGCCAGAGCTATATAGAGATACCCTGTCTCAAAAAAACAACAAAACAAGACAAAACAAAACCCAAAACAAAACAAAACAAACAAATAAAAAAAAAAAACAAAAACCTAACAAAAACAAAAACTTACTTTAAAATTTCCTTAATTTAGTCAATTCTTTAACTGTCTCTGTTCTTTGGCCCTGATTTTGATGGTAGGCTGTTCTTCAAAGACAGTTCTTTAAAATGTTATTTGAAGCTGAGCTTCCCTATATACTGTATTTAACTCCCATCATGTTGCTCATTAAATTTGTTTCTTTCCTTTTGAGACATGACTTTACTCTGTAGCTCTAGTTTACCTAACACTGTCTATGTAAACCAGGTTGGCCTTGAACTCAGAGATCTGTTTGCCTCTGTCTCTTTCATGCTGAATTAAAGGGATGCACCACCCAGAGCTTCTGAATTTCTAGCATAATGTCTGACTTCTACTTTATTGTTCTGGAATTTTGTAGAATCCCAAATCACTTTAGTTATATATACAATATTTAATATGTTTGATTATATGGGTTAGGCAAATCCATGTTACATTAAATTATGAATGACGTAACAAGAAATAGTGAAATGTAGCGAGCTGTACCATCTGCCATTACAAGATGGCGCTGATTTCCGCTGTCCATCTGGTAAACAACTCACTTGCCGCCTTAGGACAGACATGCGCAGTTCTACATAGCCATGACTCAGCACAGCCCTCACTGCCCAGTCTTATGGTAAAGAGGTGATTCCTTTCCTAGCCTATCCCATGGCGACAACAAGGCACAGAGCACCCAGGCAGTGAAAGCTCCAGTATATAGGACGGCTGCCCTGGTCCATTGGGGTCCCCCCGTACCATCATGAAAAGACTTCCTGTATAAAGTGCTGTTGAGAAGGATCTTTGGTGTTGCGTTGTTCTTGCTGGCCAAGCACAGTTGCTACAGTGCAAGATGTTAGGTTTTAACATTAAAAAATCTTTTAAAAGAATTTTTCTTCTTTTTCTTAATAGTAAGGATCTTAAAGTGTCTGGGTTGAAGGGAGACTTTTTTTTTTTTCTATCAAATTACCACTTATTAGAGATGTAGACATTTTTTCTTTTCTATGTCTGGATGACCAAGGATGTAATGAGATACACACTGTTAATGTAGCAGTGGAGCCCAGTACAGTAGTATGTTTTTGAGTTGTAAGCATTTAAATTCATTCAAGATGGAAATTCAGAAGAGTGTAGATCTTCAGCAGAGTGCTGTTCATTTTTACCATATGTTAGGAGGTCCAAGAAGGGAGAAGAAATTGCATCAAGAAATGGTGACAAACTATCTAAAGAGCACTTAAGTGAAGGCCTGCAAAGAAAATGGGAAGCCAATTTATGTAGATAGGCAATGTAGAATGTTAAACAAAACATCATAAGGACAATATAAAAGTTATGAATAGTTGAGCTGATTGGGGCCCAAGGTGAGAGAAAGTTCATACTGCAAGCCACGAACTAGTTGCAAACAGAATGATTGCCGGTATGTGCACTTTATCAAGCTCAGAGTTAAAGTGCCGTTTTCGTCCTTGAACTTGCCTGTGATGTTTTATCCAGTGATGAATTACACCATGTTAAGTCCAGGAGTGGTGCATGAAGTGTGGGGGAGCCCCCTTTTCTCTAGTTATTTAGAAAGATGAACAACTCTGTATGTCTCAAAACAAATGATGCCTCTACTTTCAAGATTTTAATTGTTGAATTGTAATCACAAGGTATAGGTGATATATTTGCTTAATTAAAAAGACTGTTGCTTCTGTGAAAATAAGAAAAATGTCTAACAGTGGAAAACAAGAGCCAATACCAGAGCCTGAGTTTTTCATGAATGAGTTATCTTTGTACATATGGCTAAATGAAGTTCATCTATCACATGCTATTTCAGGGAAATAGTTCCAAACACATTATATGTTTTATGAAACTTGCAGTTTATATGGCATTCATTTGAGCCTCTAATAAAATTATGCTTGTTCAGATAATTTGTCAACAGCTTAATTTTAATTTTCAGAACTGAATTCTTTTTAATATGCACTATGGTCTGAATGTCTTTGTCTTCCTAAGTTTGAGTTCTGAAATTCACTTCCACGGTGATGGCTTTAAGAGGCAGGATCTTTAAGTTGTGTATTAGTTACTTATTTCAGCGCAGTGACAAAGGCCCAACAAAAGGAACTTAAGGAAGAAAGGGATTAATTTGGCTTATAGTTTGATGGTCCAGCTAATCACAGCAGGGAAGTCTTGATGGTAGAATGTGAAGCAGCTGGTCACATTGTGTTCATGGTCAGAAACCAGAGAGACATTTTTGCTTGTGTTTATCTCCTTTTTCTTTTTTGTTCAATTTAGGAAGCCAACTTATGGCATGGTGCAGCATACATTTAGGTAGGTGTTCCTTCTTCAGTTAAATGTTTCTGGAAATTCTGTCATGGCATGCCCAATAGTCTGGCTCCTTACTGATTCTAAATTCTAAATGTCAGGTGGTCAATCAAGATTAACCGTCCTCATTGGTAATCAGGACACAGGATAGGAACCTTCAGGAATGTTACTGGTTCCCTTATGAAAGAGATGTAAATGAGAGTTGCTCATATATAAGGATAGCTATCAGTGGACCCCTGACAGACTCAGGATCTGTGAACACCTTGACTTAGCTTTATCAGCATTGAGGACTGTGAGAGGGCAATTTGTATCAATGAAGTACCACATGTATATTATTTTCTTGTAATGGCCTGAATGGACTAAGCCATTATCTGAATTTAAAATGAGCCTACTTGCAAGGTAAATGAGTGATATTGGGTGAAGAGTGAGAACAAATTTTATTTGATAGAAAAGAGGCAAAAACAAAACAAAACAAAACAAAACAAAACAAAACCCAACCAAAAACCACTTGGAATGTGATGACCATGTACATCGTGGGCACATGCTGACTCTCAACAATATGCACGTTATTTACCTCTTTTAACTCATATATCCCTTTAAGTCAGTAATAGCATATATAGTTAAGTTTTTGGAGCAAATTTTCTGTACTCATTAGTTAAATACTAATACTTCACCTTTTCTTCCTATATGTAACCCCCCATCACACGCATATACTTTCTATGCACCTGCATACTAACTGGCGATATCCCAATTTCACTGTTGGTCCATAAAAATGTCTTCAGGCAAATGCCTTTTATGTTATTTGCTGAAAATGGAACATATAAAACTCCGAACAAAGCAGGGGCATAACGCAGAATAACCTCAGGACTTGAATGACTACTGGGACAAAGTGATTTTTTTAATGTCCTGAACTGGGCACTAGCTTAGTAAAAGAAAAGTTTGAGATTATTAGAGAAATTAGCCTATTATTACTAACACAACAGACAAGTTTACTCCTAGGTTTAAATTGTATATTTTTTCCAGGAGTCTTAGAAAAAAATAAAAATAAAACAAAAATCAGACAAAATTGGTGTCAATTTTGGTCAAAATTGGGTCAAAATTGGTCTCAAGCATCACAGATTATTTTCTTTATTTTCTCCACAGTAGTTTAAAAACACTGGGGGAGCAGGGCATGGTGGCACATTCACAGTACTCTATGCTCAGCTACTGACAGGTTCTATAGTACCAGAAGATAAAGAAATGGTAGGTGCCATTCAAGTGCATGTGGCACAACTAGCCAGTTGGTACCTCTCCAATTCATCTTCTCATAGGTTATTTGAGTGTCCTGGTGACCTAGTAACCTAGTCAGCAAGTGATTAGAGATGGAGGCAGATACTTCAGCCTTCAGCCATAACCATGGCTATCATACCACATCACTCCTATTATATTCCATTCTTTGCTTTTCCCCCAGTGGTTTGTTTTGTTTTGTTTTGTTTTGTTTTGTTTTGTTTTGTTTTGTTTTCGAGACAGGGTTTCTCTGAATAGCCCTGGCTGTCCTGGAACTCACTCTGTAGACTAGGCTGGCCTCGAACTCAGAAATCCACCTGCCTCTGCCTTCCGAGTGCTGGGATTAAAGGCATGCGCCATTTCATCCAGATTTTCCAGTTTTGTTGAGTATAGGCTTTTGTAGTAGAATCTGATAATTTTTTGAATTTCCTCAGTTTCTGTTGTTATATCTCCCCTTTCATTTCTGCTTTTGTTAATTTGGATACTGTCTCTGTGCCCTCTGGTTAGTCTGTCTAAGGGTTTATCTATCTTGTTGGTTTTCTCAAAGAACCAGCTCCTGGTTTTGTTGATTCTTTGTATAGTTCTTTTTGTTTCTACTTGGTTGATTTCAGCCCTGAGTTTGATTATTTCCTGCCATCTACTCCTCTGGGGTGTATTTACTTCTTTTTGTTCTACAGCTTTCAGGTNTGCTGTTAAGCTGGTAGTGTATGCTTTCTCCAGTTTCCTTTTGGAGGCACTCAGAACTGAATTTTCCTATTAGCACTGCTTTCATTGCGTCCCATAAGTTTGTATCTTCATTTTTATTAAATTCTAAAAGTCTTTAATTTCTTTATTTCTTCCTTAACCAATTTATCATTGAGTAGGGTATTGTTCAGCTTTCATGTGTATGTGGGCTTTCTGTTGTTTTTGTTGTTACTGAAGGCCAGCCTTAGTTAGTGGTGATCTGACAGAACGCATGGGATTATTTTAATCTTCTTGTATCTGTTAAGGCCTGCTTTATGACTGATTATATGGTCAATTTTGGAGAAGGCACCATGAGGTATTGTGAAGAAGGTATATTCTTTTGTTTTAGGTTGAAATTTTGTATAGATATCTGTTAAATCCATTTGGTCCAAAACTTCTGTTAGTTTTACTGTGTCTCTGCTTAGTTTCCAGGATCTGTCCATTGCTGCGAGCAGGGTGTTGAAGTCTCCCACTATTTTTTTTTTTCTCGAGAGAGGGTTTCTCTGTATAGCTCTGGCTGTCCTGGAACTCATTTTGTAGACCAGGCTGGCCTCTAACTCAGAAATCCGTTTGCCTCTGCCTCCCAAGTGCTAGGATTAAAGGTGTGTGCTACCACCACCCGGCGAAGTCTCCCACTCTTATTGTGTGAGGTACAATGTGTGCTTTGAGTTTTAGCAAAGTTTCTCTTATGAATGTGGGTGCTTTTGCATTTGGAGCATAGATGTTCAGAATTGAGAGTTCTTCTTCGTAGATTTTTCCTTTGATGAATATGAAGTGTTCTTCGTTATCTTTTTTGATGACTTTAGGTTGAAAGTCTATTTCATCCGATAATAGAATGGCTACTCCAGCTTGTTTCTTGGGACCATTTTGCTTAGAAAATTGTTTCCAGCCCTTTACTCTGAAGTAGTGTCTTTCTTTGACACTGAGGTGTGTTTCTTATATACCACAAAATGTTGCATCCTGTTTACATATCTAGTCTGTTATTCTATGTCTTTTTATTGGGGAATTGAATCCATTGATGTTAAGAGATATTAGGGAATAGTGTTTGTTGCTTCCTGTTATTTTTGATGTTATTTTATGCTTGTGTTCTTTTGGGTTTGTTGAAAGAAGATTACTTTCTCGCTTTTTCTAGGGTGTAGTTTCCTTCCTCATGTTGGAGTTTTCCATCTATTATCATTCGTAGGGATGGATTTGTGGAAAGATATTGTGTAAATTTGGTTTTGTCATGAAATACCTTGGTTTCTCCATCTTTGGTAATTGTGAGTTTTGCTGGGTATAGTAGCCTGTGCTGGCATTTGTGTTCTCTTGGGTCTGGTGACACTGGGAAAGTTTGGGAACATTTAGGAAGTGGAGCCTTACTGGAGAAAGTAGGTCAATAGAGTGGCCTTGAATCTTTAGATCCTGGTTCCACTTTCTATTCACTTTCTGCTTGCTGAGTAGAGATGAAATGTGACCAGCCACCTGCTTGCTCCTTGGCATCAGGCCTTCTCCACCTGCTGCTATGTCTTCCCTGACATTGTAGATTGTATCCCCTTGGGACTGTAAGCTAAAATAAACCTATTTTCTCTAAGAAGAGGAAAGGAGAGGGAGAAAGAGGAGAAGAGGTACATTTCAAAACTGTGAAGCTTCTAAAAGGAAAATCTTTATAAATATAAATAAAACTCAACTAGTTATGTAGACAGCTGGAATGATTAAAACTAACTTAAATGCAGTATTTAATTTCAAAAGACAATTTTTGGTTTTATGACTTCAATACATCTAATCTTTAGTGAAATAACATTGTATTAACTGTATATAGTACTCTCCAGTTCACAAATAATACATAAATAGCATATGCACTTTAAGATCAGTGACCAACCACATCACTTCTTTCTAAGTCTTTTCATTGTACGTGTGTGTCAGTTCATATAACATATGAAACTGCTTAGTCTTTCTTTCATCACTTAAGTGTGAAAATTCAGTAAGGAATCACTTTGGAATGGGAATTCCAGTTGAACATGGGTATAATTACTGAAGGAGTAAAGGAGAACTTATAATTAAGCTTTGGAATGTGTGTATTCTGATGGGTAAAAGAGCTGGCATAAAAGTCACCCTGAAAGTGACAGTGGGAAATAGTTCGTGCTGTCAAAGGAACAAATGGAACGAGAGGAAGCTAATCAAATTGAAGAGAGGAATATGATGTTTCATCTGGGCCTGGTAGTATAGGGCCTCTAAACCTAACTGCTTGGGATGCTGAGGCAGATGTTCACAAGTCCTGGGCCAGCCTGAGCTACAGTGTTAGTTGAAAGCCAGTCTGAGCCTCAAAATAAAAAGTAAAGAAGAGGTGTGAGCCAGTGGTGATCAGTAACGGAACACAACCTTAGCATGCACAAGGGTCAAGGCTCAACCCACGGTCACTTTCTATTGTTCTCCCCAACCAAAAGACAGTTTTTAAGCCACAAACCAGATGCTTGCCTCAATTATATCACACAACAGGAAGTAAAGGGTAAACAATACTCACACCACTCTTTAGAAGAATTTTTTTTTAAAAAAAATAATCAAACATTTTATTTCTCAACATTTCTATTTTGTAATTAATGGGTTAAATGAACACCAGTTTTCCTACATTTCATTTTTCCATTTATAACCAACATGAACGTTTCTAATACTTTGACAAAAACATTTAAAGGTCAAAGTACAGCCATTTTTCCACCCACCAAAGGATAAATTAAGATTAGCTCATATAATCATTTTTACAGTTTGTACTACTGTGCAAGATGAAGACAATTTGTGTTCCTATTTGAAATAGTGTTTTCTGAATTACTGATAAACACCACATGACACTTCAAGTTCATCAAGTAGGAATGGCCTCATCCACAGCTCCAAGGTCTCCCATCTCTTGAGGTCATCTCTTCATGTCCATTTCCTGCCCATGCACCAGTTATAATTCCTGTCCTGGAGGTTGACAGTGGTAAGCAACAGCCAACATAGTTTTCAGCTGATTTCACTATGACTTTATTGTTTATGCTGCTTTCTGGTGGTCATTCTCCTTGCTCTAGATGCCACTGTTCCCTTTTAACTGACTTTCTTCCATTTTTCTCTTTGAATTTAGCCCTGGATCCTGGTTCCAGACCTTGTGAGAGAAGGCTCATTCTTCAGTCTTATAAAGCATGAATATACTTCGGGAAAGAACAAAACTGCCTAAAGCTAGAGCATAAGGCTGGGGGATGGCTCAGTGGTAAAGTGATTGCGGCACATGTATGAGGAACTGAATTCAGATCTCCAGCCTCACATAAATTCTGGGCAGATGTAGCAGCCCACCTGTAGTCCAGACTTCAGCTGATGGAGACAAATTCTCCAGGGCAAGCTGTGTAGCTTGAGTAGCTCGGTCAGTCAGCTCTGGGTTCTAGTGAGAGACCCTGCCTCAGTGAATAAGGTGGAGAACAATCAAAGACTCCTGATATTAGCCTTGAGCCTCCATGTGTATGTGTATGTGAACATGCACGCACACATGCAAGAACATACACATACCCAAAGGGAAAGTATCAAAATAAAGTTTAATGTGGAGATTTTATTCCAGATTTGTTTAGGTTTACACACATCTTAGATGACACCAAACAGGCTAAAAATTAGAACATGACACCTCAGGATGTTATATTTTATACTGCAGAAAATCAAATAAAAAATATGAGAAGTCCAAGGAGAAGAGCATGAAGAGAGATACAGATATTAAAAACTTCAGTAGACTTAACTGTCAGAGTCATGTAAGCAAGAAGTGAGGGTAGGGAGAAATTGAACATACTGGGGGCACAAACATAGAACTTATTATTTAGTGATTTAAAAACAGACCAATGAAGACTTTTTTCCACTGAAAATCTAGAACTCACATAGTAGAGTGTATTAAGAACAACACAAATGACGGTCATCTTAACATGCTGTGTCACATAGGATCCTCCATCTCACCAGTTGCTGGTCCCCGCTGTCGAACCTCCCTCCATTTCCCTACCCTTTCCTACTCCCAACCCTTTCTAGTTATCCTGCTTCTGTGAAGTCAAGTTCTTAACCTTCCATATGGGGTTTGTCTTTCTGGGTGTGGCTATTTCACTACATCCTAACCATGATTACTCTCAAGTTCTCAGTATTTGTTTACACTAATCTAGGCTTGGTTACAAATAGTGCCATGTTGCCTCACCCAGGGTACAAGTATTTGAAACAGATGATTCAGCAATTCTTTTCTGCAGCAACCCCAGATGAAGTCACTGCCCCTTGCTTCACTTACTCACATGCTATAACCATCCAATGCATCGTGTCTAGTGTTGCTCTAAACTACTACCTTCTCAATTAAATTACGTATATGAAAATAATATCTTACACCTTACTGATCTTCCTTCCTTCACATATCTCCAAGATTCTGAGTTATGACATTTCCTTCTCGGTGAAGACTTCTTGCTAAAAACGTTTTTTGCAATTTGTTCTTTTAGAAAAAATGAAATGTGTAATGACAATATATATATATATATTTTTTTTTTTCTGGTTGGCAGGTAGTTTTGTAATTTCTACTTTTTACTGAAACACAAGGAGACTAATTTATGATAGGATGAAATCCTCATCAGATAATTAATAAATGTCATGTCGTTTATATAGTTACCTCCCGGTAGTTATTACAATTCCTTTCCATTAGCCAATGCATGTGAATAGTAATTTTCTCAACACATTGAAGGGAGTAGCAATTAATTGTTGAACTATGAGATGGCAGCTTTCTGAGCTCAACACTCATGCAAGGTACTTGGCTTTTATTTTCTTGTTTTCTATGTTCAAGGATTTTTCAGCATTGAACGAAGAAAGGAAAGATATCTTACACATTACAATAGAGATACTCAATGTAAATAGGAGAGTAGTCTGTAATATTATCATGAGAAGGGCTAGCAAAATGGTAAAAAGCTTTAACATTGCTAGCAAAGAAAGATCCTTCACTTGTTTTGCAGTACTTATTGTAAAATAAGGCTTGATTTACGTCAAGTGTATTGCTTGAAATTTTTTTTCTGTTTTCATTCCCCACTTTTCTTTTTTTCTTTTTCAATTTTTACTAGGTATTTACTTCATTTACATTTCAAATGCTATCCCCAAAGTCCCCTATACCCTCCCCCCACCCCCCTACCCACCCACTCCCCCTTCTTGGCCCTGGTGTTCCCCTGTACTTGGGGCATATAAAGTTTGCAAGACCAATGATGGCTGACTAGGCCATCTTCTCCTACATATGCAGCTAGAGACACGAGCTCTGGGGGTACTGGTTGGTTCATATTATTGTTCCACCTATAGGGTTGCAGAACCCTTCAGCTCCTTGCTTGAAATTTTTACTAGGAATATTCTTCCAGAGAAGATAACTTAAAAACAACAACTTGTATTATCAAATGAAAACGAAAATGCAACCTACCAAAACCTGGGATACAATGAGAGCAGCATCATTTGCTTTTAGAACTTGTTTTTAAATGTATTTGTATTTATTTTATATTATTTATAATATTTATTTATATTATTATTTTTTACTCTTCCCCCTTCCTTTTCTTTCTAACATGAATCTCTTGCATTGTGCTCGGATAAGATGTAAGGCTATCTTCTTTAATTATCTATCTATCTATCTCTCTGTCTGTCTGTCTGTCTGTCTCTCTCTATCTATCTATCTATCTATCTATCTATCTATCTATCTATCTATCTATCTATCTATCTCTATATCTATCTATCTATCTATCTATCTATCTATCTATCTATCTATCTATCTATCTATCTATCTATCTATCTACCTACCTTTCTATCTTTCTATCTTTCTATCTATCTATCTATCTATCTATCTATCTATCTATCTATCTATCTATCTATCTATCTACCTACCTTTCTATCTTTCTTTCTTTCTTTCTTTCTTTCTTTCTTTCTTTCTTTCTTTCTTTCTTTCTTTCTTTCTTTCTTTCTATCTATCTACAACCTGCTCAGTCTCTGCAAAGCTATTTTTATGAATATGATTTCAGGATGACTACTTGGATTTGGATGATTAATTGAAATGCTCTTTTCTGGGGAAGACCATTTCTCTTATTAGCATTCTTTAGTTGCCTGCATCTTCGTTTAGGATTGAGGCCGCATGACATGTTCTCCTTTCATGTTTACTGATGTTATCCTTGTTTAGTCAGCTACATTGTTGGACTGGTAGGCGTGGTTTCCCTGTCATTTCTTAGAGCCACACTCTCACAGGAGACTTCTTGTTTCCCTGATGCAATCGTTCTGACCCCTGTTCCTCAATTTTCTCTGTCTGGTTCGAAGAGAAGTGTTTTTGGTGAGGGCGAAAAGTACATTTTAACTGTGGGCATCGAGGTATTTAAAATGCAGTTAAGAATTGTGTTGGTTTATAAAGTGGTTGTTTTACGTTCTCCTCCAAGATCCATAACCTTGCTAGCCACAGGTGGTTGGCTACTTTTCTAGTGCCAGTCATAATTTCCCTCTAGTTAAGCAGGTCTTAAGTCCAATTAGAGAGATGCTGGTAACTGCCAAAATCTGCATACCACAATTCCACCCGCAGGCATATCTTTTCTAAGAACTGTAGTTTGTAGGCATTATAGCTGAGTAAGTGTTGGTCTCTCCCCTCTCTTGGAAGCTTGTATAGTACTTTCTGGTAGCATTAAAGCTAGGCCTAAGAGGAGGCTTTCAGGTTAGATCCAGCTTGGATCCTCCAGGCCCTGTGTCTGAAGAGCACAGAGTCTAAAGCAATAGGGACTTACCTTCAAACTCTGGGAGGCAACCTAGGACAACAGCAATAGCCTATGATGTTTTGCAAGTCTCTTGGATAACCCCAACTAAGAGGTCAAAAGGGAGTTTTTTATGGGTGGTGTTAGGATATGGCTCTTGTTGGGGAGCATTGTTGGTCCATTCAACTACATAAACATTTAATTTCATTGAAACTGTATATGAGACTCATACGTATTATATGTAATTTTAGGTAAGTGGATAATTATGTGAATCCTTATGACTTTGCAGACATCCTTACTCAGTCCATATCCTTGTGGATTGACCTCCCATCTACCTCCCTGATTACCTTCCTCTTCAAATCACAAATTTAGCTCTCACACAATTCTAATGTGAGTGAATATCAGTGCTACTATATAGACCTTTCTAGACAGACTCACTCACAGCTTTGTGCTACTTAATGATGGTGAAAGTTCTGAGAAATGGATATATTGGGTTATATTGTCCCTGTGAGAATATTGCACTGGTTTACATGGATCAAGATGGTATAATATACACACTCCCATGCTGTATAGATACATATAACATGTAGGTTTATAGTATATTGAATAGTAGGGTTTCTTCAGTATAGCCTTTTGAGCTCATGACAAGCAAAATAGCTTGAAATAATGTCAAGCTTAAGAGAAAATAATACGATTAAAAGACATAACAGATGTATTGGGTGCTACTAGTATAAAAGGCATTCTGCTTTATAGTAAACATCATTTTGTAAGTCTTAATAGAAAGAGTACACTCTTTTGTTAAAAAAAATTTGTTTTTTATTAAATTTGCTTATTTGATATATATGATGAGTACACTGTAGCTGTAGACACACCAGAAGAGGGCATCAAATCCAATTACAGACGGTTGTGAGCCACCATGTGGTTGCTGGGAATTGAACTCAGGACCTCTGAAAGAGCAGCTGATGCTCTTAACCTCTGAGCCATGTCTCCATGGCTCCATGTACTCTCCCAAGAGTACACTCTTAAATGATGGTAAGGAGTATACTAGAGCAAGCACATAGGCTAGTAATGTATTTATTTATTATCATTATCAAGTATTATGTAACATGCATAAGTGTGAGTGTTGCACAATACACTTGCTTACACAGCATAACTACAGTGACGTGAGTGATATAGGGTAGTGTGACACTATGCTGTTACTAGGTGATGGGAAATTTTGAGCTCCATTAATCTTATCATTAACTTTTTATTGGTTCTTTATGAATTTACATCATGCACCCCAATCCCATTCATTTCTTTCTCCTCATACCCACTCTCTGCTCTTGCAACCACTTCAACAACAGAGAAAAAATATCTTGTTGTGGAAGCTGTAGTGTGTCATAGTGGCTCATACTATACCCTTTGGCCTCACTTTTTTGTCTGCAAATGTTCACTGCAATGACTTGTTGGCCTAATACAAGGCCTCTGGCTTCTGTTACTCTTTCAGTCCTAGAACTTCACTGGGACTCCTCTCAGATACCCTGTTGTTGCCCAGTGTCATGGAGATCCTGAGTTTTGGCTCTGTAGGACTGGCCCCTTTATGTGCTCCAGCAGTTCACCAATGGGGAAGATGTTGGGATGGACCAAATCAAGCTCTGGATGTGGGTCTGAGAGGTATCTGAGCTAGGCAGTCTGCTGGCTCTCCCACTCACACGTGCTTGAGGTCAACTCACCAGCGTCCCCTGCTACCAGGCCCAGCTCTATCCTGCTGCCCATGCACGGTATAGGGCCCGCTCTCCCAAGTGTTAGAGCCAGTGAGGGACATGGCCATTTCTTCCACTCTCATGACTTTAGGGCCATGTTTTCCTGTCTTCCATAGGTGGAAAGTGGCAAGGGAGGGGATCCATCTTTCCCTTGCCCACATTATCACATGGCAGACAAGTTGCTGAGCTAGCTCTCTCATGCTCATGTCCTTGGGGTAGCTCGCCCCCAACTCCCATAATATGAGGGGCGCTGTCCTGAGTACTGCGGCTGGCTAGGGGATCAGCTCTCCTGCTTTCATGCCTTCAGGGTCAGCTCTCCCAAAATGCCCACGTGAGGGGTGGGGCCAAATCAGTACAATCCTCAGACATCAACATATCTCTGGGCAGCAGTCCAAACCAGGGACATCCGCCTGGTGGGAACAGACCCCTGTTGTTACAGGGCAAACCCAGACATGGCCCTCGATGGACCTTGCCAAGGTCCAAAGTGGCATCACTGGCTACTCACAACATGCTGTTACTCACTACCCTTAAGTCTCCAGTTCAGTCTCTCTTCATTGTACCCGCGTCCTTCTATTTCTCTTCCTCTTCCGTGTCTCCACCATTTACTTGCTTCTCTTGGTGCCCAGGGTCTTTGAGTGTCCAGTGTCATCTCAGGGGTGGCTTCAGGAGTGCTATGCACCACTTGTGCATTATGGTTCTGAGTAGGGATCATCTCAGGTATGGTCTGCCGCAGCTCCCTCTCTCCCCACCCAGGCCTGCTTGTCACCTAATTGGTGGTCATCTCAGGCTAGTTCCTTGTCCAGACCCCATGGCACCTGTCTGTTGGTCATCTCAGGCTTGCTTCTTGACCCGACATGCCTAAGATAGCCCACTTGAGAGTCATCTGTCTTGGGATCACTCCTGCAAAGGTCCCAGGTGGGGTTCTTCTAGTCTTTGGCTTGCTCCTGGGCCTGGGAGCTATTAGGGCCTTCACAGAGCTGGACATCTCAAGCTCTCTCTCCCTGCTCCCCCTCCCAAGGAATGTTAGGCTACTAATCATTCAGATTTTCATAGAACAAAACACTTGACACAGACATAGCTTCTCTCCTCTGTCCCCTCCTGACTCATGTGACAAAGCAGACAAACCTATAATGCTTCTAGGGGCAGGCATTATATTTAATCTTATGGGACCACTATTATATCTGAATTGATCACAGCATTATTGTATAGCACACACGCACACACACACACACACACACACAAAGATTATATGTGATTATATAATTATAGATGATTATAGATGAATCTATTTAAACTCTTTTGATCTAAATTTGTTTCAGACTTTGTCTAGATCTAATATTTGTCCTTTCAATTATGGTTCCTCATCATTTAACTATCAGGAAGCCTGTAACTGGAAACCTTCCCTGTCTTGTTAGGTGACCACACAGATTGTCCTAAATGTTCTTCCATGAGATTGTTGGACCAGAAAAGCCTGGAATTTTATTTTTGAGGGGGAGGGAAAGATGATTTATGGTTTCTAAAGTCACATCCTTGCTATTTTGAATTCCATACTCAGAAATGAATCAGATGAATTCTTTATATTAATTAGGAAAAGTCTAAGAAGGCTTAATATATCATTTCCAATAACCAATTTAAGTGTCTCAGCCCAAAATATAAATGCTCAATTATGAAATTTTAGACATTCAGTAAGATGTTAGTGGGAGAAGGTGGTGGGACATGCTTGAAATCATTCAGACAAACTGATTCCTTAAGTAGGCTTAAGAGTCCTTTTCACGTGACATTGTTAAATTGAGGTGAAAAAGCAATTATAAGATAAACGTGTTTTACTCAAGAGTATGACTCGGGGTAATATAACTTACTATGTCTTATTGTATTTCTTGCCAACACCCCTATTTTTCATTTTCTATTGTGTTACAACCTCAGTTTACTATTCATTGTGTTTACAGAATGTCTCTAATCCTAGGTCCCAGGAAATATATTTTCATCAGGACAGAGAATCATACGGTGACATGTTTATGGGTTAATATCAGGAAATAATAAATATTTACCAGATAAAATACACAAAAGAATTGAATAAATTTTGCTCAGTATTTCTTGCGGTATCACCAGGAGACCAGTTGAAAAATATTAGCACTGAAGTAGATTTTTTTGTGTGTGTGAAAATTTATAGCAATTGAAAGCAGAAGTTTAAGATGAAGTTGCCTGCACGGTCTTACCGCATGATCCCTAGGCTCCGTCAGGGAGATTGACATTTTTGATCTCCATCATTATTTTTAGGTAGTACATTCATAGACTGAGCAGAGCTGAATAATGTTCTTCAATGAATTCAGTTGTTGGTGCCAGTGTCTTGAAAGGCTCCTTGCTAACATTTGTGCTTCCTAGCATTTATCAACAGGGATCACTAGTCGCAGCTGTTCTGACTGGGTTATGAAAACCCAGCAGTTATCTTAATCCTCTCTTTTTCCTGACTGAGATTTATTTTTTTCATATTACTTAGACAATTTTTGCCAAGCTACTTTCTGTGGAGGAGGGACAATTTCTTCTATAATATTTAAGACCTCTGCTAATAACTCGAGGAAAGGAATTAGGATGTCTACATTAGCTGCTTTGTGTGTGTGAGAGTCAAGTTCTGAAGCACCTCTTTTATGGCCATGTGCTCCTGTGCACAGAGTGGCCATGAGGTCAACCACAGGTGCGATTTCGCAGAAGCTGTCTGTCATGTTTTTGAGACAGGGCTTGCCAGTTAGACTAGGGTGGTGGGCTAATGAGTCCTCAACATTCACCCATCTCTGCCTCCCTAGTGTTGTAAATACAAGTATGTGCTATCATGTTGGCTTTCTATATGGGTATTAGGGACAGAATTCAGGACTCATGCCTGATTCAGGGTTATCGATTTCTGCCAATCAGCAGTTGGTAAATAATTCACTGCTAAAGAAACACTCATGCCTGCTTTCTTTTGATCTCATAAAAATATTCCTTCCATTTGAAAAATTTTTTAAAGAAAACAGTAGAAAATAATCTTATTAACTGTTTAAAAGAGGCAAGTTAATTCAAACATATCTGATTAAGATACATCTTTTATAGCGTTAATGTTATGGTCAATTTGTTTAATTTTATCCTCCAATGATTAAAAGCATTTGTAAAATAAAGTGAAATCTTTACTTATTTGTAGGGGATAAATAAAAACAAATAAGAACTAAACACACTCATGAAAGGTTATAGGTACAGAGACAAAATTTAGAGCTAAGATGAAAGGATGGACTATCCAGAGAGTACCCCATTCGGGAGTCCATCCCATCA
>NC_034592.1:68940788-68944604 GCF_900095145.1 Mus pahari | reverse complement strand
ATGGGAAACTTTCGGGATAGCATTTGAAATGTAAATAAAGAAAATAAAAAAAAAAGAACTAAACACACACACACACACACACACACACACACACACACACACACACACACACACAGAGTTGTGTTTGGTTATACTGTAGGTCTCTAGGATATTTAGTCTCAGGTTCCTGGCTATCCAGGCAGAGCAGGGCATGAATTGGCTCTCTTTCAAGGCATGGGCCTCAAGTGAAGTCAAACATCGGTTGACCACTCCAACAAGTTTGGCTGTTCTCCCTTGGAGGCCTGAGCCTTTCTGAAGAGGAAATGAAGGGAACATGAACCTGGAGGAGAGGGCAGGTGGCAGGAGCTGGAAGGAGGGGAGGAGGGTAACTGTCATAGGGACTTATTATACAAGAGAAGAAAATGCACCAATTTACTATTATACTTTAATAAAAACATTCAATCCCTATTCAGCCACAAAGTAGGTTTGTATTGTAGCTGAGGAGTAATGATTTTGTTGCATCAATAAGAAAAACATTATTTTATATATGAAGGTTAATCATTGAGTACACAATCATATATCAAAGTATAGTTACAGAGAAACCAAGATCCTGTCTTTAGAAATCCTTGACATAAGCGAGCAATTTTGGTCAATGTCCTTGGCAAATTCTCTTTCATATGCACCTTCTCCTTGACCGAAAATATTCCTGAACAAACTTAAGTAATCACAGGCATGTTCAATTAGGGTGATGGACAGAGCCCGAGACTAAGTCATTCAATTTGTTTTATATAGCTTTTAGTTAAGATATTTTCAGCAAGACTGTAAATACCGGGGTGAGACTAACACGTAATATTGACCTCAACTGTAACCTCTAAGCTCCTCAACTCTGCCTGCTTATGCCCGCTTCTCCAGGGTTCTGGTAGATCTCATCTCATACATGCAGGATACGGTCTATGGCTAGCCTATTTTTCTTTATGATCCTTTAAAGGATATTTATAATACACTATTTTTGGGTATTATTGCAATTATCATGGGCAACAGATAGGATAATCAAAAAACAAAAACAAGTAAAAAATTATTCTCCCAGAGGCTGGAAGGATGGCTCAGGGATTGAGGGCACAGACTGCTCTTCCAGAAGTCCTGAGTTCAATTCCTGGCAACAACCTGACAACTATCTATAATGAGATCTGAAACCCTCTTCTGTCCTGCAGGCAGATATGCAGACAGAACACTGTACATAATAAATAAATAACTACAGAAATCTTTTAAAAAAATGGAGAGATGTTTTATGCCTAGTCTTCTACGCACACACACACACCACACACACACACACACACACACACACACACACACACACACACACACACACCAACCAAACACAGAAATAAACCCCCTCCCCAAATAACCAAAACAAACAAAAAAATTTGAAAACACTCAAAAAGCACAAAGGCCTTCAATTTGAGATTTGTTTGTGTGCTTCTTGATACAGATTAGCAACTTGACAAGATGTAGAACCACTGAAGAGACAAACTTCTGGGTATATATGTGAAGAATTCCTATGAGTATGTTAATTCAAGTAGGAAAACCCACCCTAACTATAGGTGGCACTATTTCATGGCTTGGGATCCCAGACTTCATTCAGAGTAGGACAGCTAACCGCCATTCACCTCTCTACTCCCTGACTTTGAGTGTCATGTGACTAGCTGTCTCCCCAAGTACTGCTGTGACTTTTTCATCATGATGATCCCTCTGAACTGTGAACCAAAAGAAACCCATCCTTTCCTTAAATCTTTGGCCACGGGAATGAGGCAAGTAATCAATACAGTTGGTAAATGTAATTTGCAAGATTATTATCTCACTTTGTGATTTTTAGATTGGCTTACCCAGTGCAGCTTGAACAGTAAATAAATGGCTGTTTGTGTGCTAGAGAGGATGAGAACCCTGTAGCCATACAATCCATGATTTAGAATGCACGAGCAGTCTCAACCTGGTGCTAAAGGGCTTGGGTAATTCCTGGAGAGATTCTGGTCTTCTGTTCAGGATGGCAGTGACAGTGGCAGCTGTGGCATCAGCAACAACAGGGCAGACATGTTCACCAGCAAGATGCCAAGGCAGATGAGCAAGTCCCACTGCTTTTACCTGTGACTTCTGTGCAACCGAGGGGAGGTGCTGCTACTTACGAAAGGATCTCTCTCCACCAAGTTAATCCTTCCTGGAAATGCCTTCATAAACCCTCCCAGAGGCTTAATTGAATCCAGATACAGTTAAACTGACATTCAGGATTTACCATCGCACAGTTTAATTGTGTAATCTGTTAATTTAAGTCTTGATCACTAAATACAGGATAGCCGAAGGCTGTTTTAATGTCCTGAGAGGTGTATGAATGTATCTGAGTAAGACTGAAACTTGTGCAATCTCTGTATTTGTTCACCTACAAGGGGGGGGGGAGGAAATCTCTATTCTGAAACCCATGTTGAACTTATTGCATGCAATGATTCACAGTCAGTTGTATGTAAATATGTTTTTCTGCTTTTATAGACCATGGTGGTTTGAATGAGAAATGTCCCCCATAGGATAGAAATGTGAACTCTTCTCCAGTTGGTGGTCCTGTTTGGGGAGACTATGGAACCATCAAACAGGGAGTCTTGCTGCAGGAAGTATGTCCTGGAGGTGGGCTTTGAGTGTTTGCAGACTTGCCTCCTTTTTCTTCTCCCTCTGCTTCCTGTGTGTGGGTGATAAATGTAACCAGACCGCTTCCTCCTTCTGCTGCCCTGCCATGCTTTTCCTGCCATGACGGACTTGATCCCTCTGCAGCTGTAAACCAAAATAATGTCTCTTTTTTCCTTAGGTTACATACGATTATGGTATTTTATCACATCAACAGGAAAGTAACTAACACACATCCCACTCCGGAGGATAACAAATCTAGCACTTAGACTGCTCACGGCAGCTGCTTCTGTGTCCACAGAAGCCAGAGCACCAGGCAGAAGGAACACACTTAGCGATTCGCAGCTAGACTCACTGTGGTTCCCGGACCCAGTCACTGAAAAATGGGGCAATACTTACTGCATGCTCTGAATTGGTGGCTTTCTTTATTAGTCAAGCAGTAAACAGAGCAACAGAGGCTTCCCAGAGAGATGTCAGACACTGCAGTACCACAAAACTCTCAAAGGGCATTGACTCATATTTCCTCCTCTGTAAAGTTGCTCTGTTTGTCTCCTGCTGATGACAAGCAGAACTCAGGGGGAGATCAGCAGAATATCTTAAACTGAATTAAGGGCTCTATTTGTAGGCAGTGTGCTGAATGCAACTTCAATTTCCCTGCTTGAAGAAATTAACTTTGCTTGTGGTACTTTCTAATGAGCTACTCATTAGGAAAATTCTTTTCTTAAAGACAAATGAACAACAAACAACAACAAACAACCTAACAGCAAAGATGATCTGAATAACAAGAAAAAGTCCACAAGTGGTTTCAGAAGAGAGTGTAGGCTAAAGGGATACTGATTAGTACTGGGGATACAAACTGCATTGGTGGAGCTGCCGTGGGGTTGCTGGGAATTGAACTCAGGATCTCTGGAAGAGCAGTCGGTGCTTTTAACTGTTGAGCCATCTCTCCAGCCCCATGGCAGAGCTTTTCAAGGAGGATAAAAAGTAGCATAGGGAAAAGCTGCAAAATCTGACCAGGTGTTGCAACTAAATTATAAACGCAAAATGAACGAATGAATCAATCAAACAATCAAACAAAGAAGAAAAGAAAGGAAGGAAGGAAGGAAGGAAGGAAGGAAGGAAGAAAGAAAGAAAGAAAGAAAGAAAGAAAGAAAGAAAGAAAGAAAGAAA
>NC_034592.1:68929878-68940777 GCF_900095145.1 Mus pahari | reverse complement strand
GGTAGAGAGGCCCCTTGGTCTTGCAAACTTTATATGACCCAGCACAAGGCAAGACCTGGGCCAAGTAGTGGGAGTGGGTGGGTAGGGGAGCAGAGGTTGGGGGAGGGTATAGGAAACTTTCGGGATAGCATTTGAAATGTAAATAAAGAAAATAATAATAATAATAAAAAAATAGAAAAAAAAAGATTAGTATATCTCTTGGTCCTCATTAGAGATCGTTTGTTTGTTTGTACTAGTGAGTGACATCAATACAGAGACTTACAACTGGCCAGAGTGAACAGAATAAGTTTGTGGAATGGGATATCTGTAACATACTCTCAGCCCACAAGACTCAGAGACCATCTCAGAGAAGGGGTGGAAGGATGGTAAAAACCAGAATCAGAAAGAGCTGGGTGGAAAGAGTGTCTTGTGGACATAATAGGATGACTGCACTCACGAACCCACAACAGCTCTGGTTCCCTGAACAAGGCCTGCTCAACACCAAGCCAGTCAACATTCTAGTTCAATGGGGGGGGGGGTCCTCCAGATCTATTAAGGAACTACTGACAGTTGATGGATGTTGAGAGGGGTACAGCCAATTTTCTTTATTGTGTCTATAATGTGCTCTTTTAGGCACTTTTTAAACTTATATTATTAGCTAAAATTTTCCTTCAGAATTTGTATTTCCTTTTACACTAATTAGTTCAGAGAGTAAAGGCCTCAATGAGTTCAATTATGCCTTCAAGATGAGTGACTCATCTATTTTTCAATTTTGATCCATATCTATGCTCCATACCTACATATTTTATTTTCCACAGCCTTACTTGAATAGTCTCTCAACTGCATGTTGTGGGCTTGCTCATCTTCTAAGCTTTCTGTCAAATGAAGAAAGTTAGCTATCATAAACAATTTCCATAAAGTTAGACATTATTCCAGAGTTACGTAAATGTTTAGGAATAAAAAGTCTTATAGAAATATGTCCACTTCAGTTCTTAATGTGTAAATATAAGAGAGATATTCATAGAAATAGTTTATACCTGTAAAATGTTGAAAGCTAATCAGAAAATATGCTTTTATAGAGCAATTAATCAAATGTCTAATAAGACATTAATGGTCCATAGAGAGAGTAGCAGTATGAATTTTAATTAGTGACAACTCACTTAAGACCAGAGTGGAAACATTGCTTTGAATGTGAATGGCAGGTATTTAGGGCACATTTTCATGGTACTTTCTTGTAAGACACTGTAATGTCTGCGTATGCATGTAGCAATTAAGGAAATGATTATGACCTTAAAGAATCATATTTACTCTAAGCGTTTAATTAAAGTTATATGAATAATGGCTGGCTGAAGTATTTTTGCTAGTAGGAAGAAGACCTGAATTAACTTAACAGTTTTTTTCCTTTATTGAATTAAGCATACTTTGTTTTTCTCCTGTGTGGTGTGTCTTTCTGTGTTTATGCTGTGTATGGGTGCCCAAGGAGACAAGGAAAGTGGATTAGATACCCAGGAGATTGGACGTTTGATGCCAGCCTAGATTTAACAGTGAAATCTGTCTTAAACAACAACAAAAAGTGTATGATTTATTTTATGTGTAATCGATGTCTTCTTTTTCTGTATTTCATTTTTTTGAGGAGGGCAGATATCAGAATTTTTGATGATTGCACCTCAGCCCAGTGCTGCATGTTTTAAAACCTCACCCTCTTTTATTTATTTTTATAACATCTCTTTTTCTGGATTCTTCTCACATTCTATTCTGTACACCAGCCAGATTAGTTACTTAGACCAAGTGGTGGACAGAAGTAACTTAAGGGAGGAAGCGTTTGCCTTGGCTCATGTTTCAGAGTGCCTGTCATTGTAAGGAAATTAGCATAACGGAACCAGTTCTGTCCACGACAGTGGGAGCTTGAGGCAGCCAGTCACATTTGGCGGACAGATGAGGAGCAGAAAGCATGACTAGGCTATAACTCTTTTTTTTTCCCCCAAAAGATCCACTTATAAAATCTACTTACAAAAAACAAATAGGTTGCAAACATAATAGAGAACAAAGGGAACACCCCAGCTGTCTTGTGTGTCCAAAGCCAGTGTAATATAATATGTAAATAAGAAAAGTAGGAGACAAAAAAAATTAATTCTATTAATTAGAAGCTGTTGGATTCTCCTTTGCTTCTGTGAATGTATTGAACCTAAGAATTATTAGACATTAGCCAGGTGGACTACCCTTTCACAACATCAGCCATCTAGAGCTTTCCTTGGATGTAAAGAGATACTCTATGTGATGAGTATAGCTATTTGCCCTGACTGCTGAAGGTACAGCCAACACTGTTAAAGACTTCATCCCATGCTTTGATGAATACTAGATGGCCATGCAACATTTACACCTATGCTAGGAGGGAAATATTTCTGGTTTTCTGTCAGAAGGATTTACCAACTAAAAAGCAAGACTGTGATTGGTTCAACCAATGGCTATTATTAGCCCCAAACCAATAGTGGTGATTAGTCCCATGAGAGCAGTATCCTTAGGTTCAGAGAGTTCATTGGGAGACATTCTCCTGTACTGCCATGCCTGGTGTTATAGCATTAGGCACAGTAAGAGGCTCCTCCAAAATGATGTTTTCTTACCTATTTTCAGTAGAGCACACTGATCTTATGGGGCCAAGGACCCTGCAATCTGATGTCTCTGACACTAGAGAACCAACTGCTGTTGCTCTTAACTGCTTACTTTTGTCAAATACCAGCACTGAAGAGTTTGTCCTTCCCTACCACGAATTCTTTTTGGGTGGAACAAAAGGGCTCCCAGTCATCTGAGTGTTACTTTTTCTTATAACTCTCTGGATGCATACTGGTAGATACTATACAAATATTTAAAATCTGATATGTTCAAACTTGTAGGTGATGCTTTCATTTTCCTTTACCTTAAGCCATATGGGTTGCTATGAGAAAGTGCTTCAGTGGGTTGGCTTATAAACAGCACTTATTTACTGCAGTACTGAAGGCTGGGAAATCTACAGCCAAAGTACTGGCAGATTAAATGTTGGGTAAATTTAGTATTCTGTAGGTCTAATTTCCTAATTCATGATTAAAAAAACAGTATCTTTTCATTGTAATAGTACCTGAAAAAGGAGTTTGTGACTTTTGCAAGGGCACTAATCACTTTGATAAGGATTCTACCCTTACAATCTTTACTTTATTTCCAAGTACTGTGCGGGGTGGGGGGGGGCACAATTCACCAATAATACCTTTGTGCTTTTTTTTTTTTCAAACTCTCAAGGTATCTTAACCAGTTACCTTTCCCAAGCTGGAATCTCAAGAACATTCTAGATACTTCCCTTTATCTTATGCTTCAAATGATCACTTTTTTGTTTCTTCATTTTTGGAAATGCTTGGGCTTTCTTTCTAGGGATCACATAATGTTTTTCTGGTGTGTTCATATACAACATATCTGTTTCCTTTGCAAATTTGTTAAGTTTTATAAAATGCAAATACATTCCCTATATTGCTCAGGTGAAACTCACATCCCCAGACCTATATAAAATATCTCCAGGAGTAAAGGTTGTCTACTGTGACTGCATTTACCTAACTAGGATGTTGCCTATACCAGCGCCAAACTGAAGCATTTTTACAGAAATTATTTCTGGTCTTTTGTACTTCCCCATCTTGTCTTTAAATCTCTGGACATCTTTTAAACTGCTAGACCAATAGCCAACTTGCTTGTTATTTAGTAAATTATTGAACTTCTAATATATGCTGACACCAGGGTAGAGGGAAGTTTCATGAATGATCTCCAGAAATCTACACATGTCTTTAGGCTCTGTGCACAGCTCTGTTAGTAAATGGAATTGTCAAGATTTGCATATTTACTGCTTCTTTAACTAAAGCATGTGCTTCCAGAAGAGGAGATTTGTTCTATTTATTTGGGTGCCATTAGCCCTTAATACAGGCATAGGTTATAATATGTTGAGCAAATGATGGCTTAACACAAAGTGTTTATAATATTTCTTAGAGAGATTTGTAAAATTATACTTTTCTCTGCTCAGAATAGAAAGCAAACAAAGCTTTCTGAGATCCTTAACCTACTGAGCTAGAAAATGAGTGTTTTTAGATAAAGGGAACATCCCAGAATTCCAGTTAATTGGAGTGAATAATTTTGAACAAAAGGTTGAACATCAAATAGTTCTTTACTTCACCTATCTTTTGTGTCTATCATATATAATCTGATAGAAACTAGCACATACAACCATAGCTTTTTACTTGTGTGGATAATGAACACTAAGGAATCAGACAGAGTTCTGAGGGAATAATTGATACTGATGTTTTGTGGACATAATGGGGTGGAGGAGGGGAGATAGAACTATCATTATAGCCATTACACATCCCACCTGACAGTTATAAGAAAGGTCCATGTGAACCAATGATTTTCTTTATAAGTGAAATAGTTTTAGCACATACCCTCACTAGTAATAAGGAAAATGAATGGTTCTATTAAATTTATAAGCTCTTTTTGTTTGTTTTTGAGACAAGAGCTGGTCTCAAATCTATTATATATTCCAAGCTGGCTTTGGACTCATAATCTCTCCTTAGATTGAACAACGATTACCCCAGTTGTCTTGACAGCATAGAAGGGGGAAATCTTATGTAGCCTCACCTGTAGGCCACTAAGGGATGCTGAGAGTGGGAGAAATAGTCTTCCCAGAGATGATCCCTTAATTGGTTATCCAATGCCAAGTGGACAGCCCTGAGGTAATTCATACAAGTAACACTAAATAGAGTCAGAAAGTTGTATTTATATATTTATATCTTTGTGTAAACTTGCAAAAATTACAATTAAAGAAAAAAATCTCTGAATTTGAAAAATCTGTAATAGCTATACTTCATCCAAGGGACCAATTCAATACACAGAATTTACAAATAATTGCAGTAATTAAATACAAATTAAATAAACTGCCAGTCAATTCATGGGCTATCTTCCCATCTAATAATAATGGGACCCTTGGGATTACTAAAAGACCTCCCACTTTCAATTCCTAAATCAAGAAACAAACCAACCCAATCAATGCAGAATTTGGTACTGATTATCCCTCCTCACAACACAAGAAGAAAGCCTGTTTCAAAGCAACTATTTCATTAACATTGTTTATCTAAACTTTAAAAGCCCAGCCCTGTTGTGGGAAATATTTAAAAAATCCAACAGTCTTGTTCCTGTGCTTGTGCTGGCAACGCTCTGCTCCAGCTGCCTGGCTGGACATGCACCAGTGGGCAATGGCTGACCTGTTTCTATCTCATGGAGGGTCTGATTCAGAATTCTACAATCTTTCCACCCAGCTTGCTAGGTCCCCACTGGCCGGTCACTACCACACCAACCCCATGCTTCAAATCCCCCACGGCCTTTGTTGTGCACATCTGGCAAACCCATGCTTTGTCTTTCTCTCTTGAACCCACACGAGCCGCCCCGAGAAGGAAAACACAACACAAACTTAGCTCAGAAACAATGGTAACTGAATCTCTGGGTGCAACAACTAAAATCTAATCTTGTCAGCTTTATCGAAATCTGATTCCTCCAGTGGCAAATCCTTGCCGATCTGCCATAATATCAGGAAACTCTACATCTTACCCATATGCTGTCCCTGTTCCAAAAGGACTTAACTCTCTCCTGCTTCCTCTCTTCTTTGTCCAACCCAGAAGTCCTGCCTACTCACCCAGTGATTGGCTCCTTAATTCATTATGTGATTGGTTCACAAGAAGCCACCTGAATACATGCCTCATTCCTCATTCCAGACTACCTCTCCTGGGAGAGCAGAATTAACATAAAAATACAGGCAGCACAGAGCCATCCACAATACAGTCCCAAGAGTCACCCACATCCAACTCCCTGTAATGTTTCTGGGAAGTGATAGTCTTGGGTCTGGAAAGGGATAGTCTTGGGTCCTCAGTAGGAAAAATACCTAAAGCTGTCAGAACTCAAGGATGCACGTGGGTGGACATGTCTAAGCAACAGTCTCACATCTTCCATCTTCCTGGGATGGTGTCGTGTCACTTTCAGTTGCAAGAAGTTTACTCTGGAAAAACCATTGAATCTATGTTCCAGTGATGAATCTCACAGGTTCTTCTTCCAAACCCTGCAGTGTCCTTGGGTGGTCATTTTCATAAGCCCTGCTCTCAAATCTTATATCTACTTTTTATTTTGAACCAGTTTGTTTTACTTGTCTTGAGTAGCTGTGAAACAGGCAGCCTTCTTTTTTTTTTTTTTTTTTTTTTGGTTTTTCGAGACAGGGTTTCTCTGTATAGCCTTGGCTGTCCTGGAACTCACTTTGTAGACCAGGCTGGCCTCGAACTCAGAAATCTGCCTGCCTCTGCCTCTGCCTCCCGAGTGCTGGGATTAAAGGCGTGCGCCATCACGCCCGGCAGGCAGCCTTCTTTTAATGGTCTTTCCAGATGTCGGTATCTTTCCATACAGAGAACTGGGTGCAGCTTCTTTTACTTTCTTGGCTCGTTCACCCCAAAGACCCAAGCTACTTCAGTAGCGCCTCCCATGGTTCTTGGCAACTTCTTCAGTCAGAAAGTACCTCAGAGCTCAGTGTTCGTAAGAACTGGAGTCCACCAGGCAAGGAAGATCCTCAGTTACCTCACAGATCTATTTGTGGGTCATGTTCACTTTCCTCTGACCTAGGATTTGCTTGAGACTGGCTTGTCTGCTAGAGGACACTGAATTCTTTATAGGAGTATCAGCTTTGAGCTCATTCAGTCAGTTTGATTCCTGGTGAGCAGTAAAGGTAGTCTTCTTCCCTTGAGGAGAAAAAGCAGGGCCAGCAGAGTTAACCATCACAGACTATAATTACTGGATGTGGAAGGTAGTTCAAGCATGTGGAGAAGAAGAATCCTCCCTGAAAGGCTTGTGGGATGTTTGAGGCCATTTTTTCTAGAGACTATGCCCATGGTCCCAGGCATACCTGCTGTGGGAGTGTTATTCAGTCACATTTGGCTCAGGACCTCATGGCATAGAACAGACAGCTTCCCAGAGTCTCTGAAGCCAGGTGATTCAGAAATACTCTTCTGTTCTGAGAGGCACAGATATAAAGTCCAAACATGAAAAAAAAAAAATCCAAGTCTAAGTAGCAAAAATAATCATCGAATATATATGTTAAATAGAATTTAAAGTAATATAAGATCTTACTTAATGTAATTTATTATAAACACTAAAAAAAGCTGGTTAGGTAAAAATAATTTTACAGAAAAGAGGATAACACTTTGCACAATGTTTTAAAATTAAAATATAGCATTTAACCCGAGCTTAATTAAAAAAGCCTTAAGCTAAATTAATTTACCACCTTCATATTAAATATTTTTAATCAGGAAGCAATATTAGTCCTAAAAATATTCCTCTAAAACCAAACCAAACCAAACCAAACCAAACCAAACCAAACCAAACCAAACCAAACCACTAAAACCAGATTTGGGTCACTGAGTTTTAAACTATATTTATTATTATTAACATAGTTACATATTTTTTATCTGTAAGATCATTAACATATTTTAAGGTCTTCTTCTGTCTCTCCATCCCCTAAAAGCACACTGTTTTTTTTATACTTCCTTGAACTAATTTTCTTTTGCTCAGTTTTTGTTAAAATCTTGAAAGTTCCTTTATCTTTGCTACATATTATGTATTTTGGAAGCTATGCTTATTTTACAATAGGAACAAAGCATATATATATATGACAAATTATAAAGTACTAGCAATTATACTTCAAAATGCTGATAACTCTGAACCAGATTAAATCAGTGGTTTCCTACATACAATAGTCTATGCAAAGGTTACCTTCAAATTATGTATTCATTATCAAAGGCAGGGTTTGTTGCAAACAGAGAATTTTCTGTTTTTAAGTATTTATATTTTTGCTAATAATCTGTTCTTTTAAAGTTATTGTATTATTGGGTTATCATTTATTAGCAGAAGAAAAAAATGTTTGGTAGTCTTTGTCCCAGAAATTGTGTGTTCCTAATGCAGAGATGTCATGAGATGAGTGACCTCTGGTTGGCTATTATGAGTTGTTACATAAGAGCTGACTAGAGCAGGTTCTGAAAATTAATTGTTTTTCACATACAAAAATCTATGTTGAAACACTGGCTTCTTGTTAACTGATTAACTAGAGGTAGTTCATGCCCGTCAACTAATTAACAGGAGCAAAACGATGACCTCTGCTGTAATGAATGGTGGGATTTGGTAGAAAAGTTCATGATAAATGTAAGCAAGCTTCATTAATATAAATACGACTTCTTTACCGCTTAGCAGAAGCTAACAATGTTATTTTCCTGCAGAGTAGAGATAAGCACTCAATGTGCTGTTGCTTTGGACTGTTTTCTTCCCATGACCCCACTAGGGGACAGTGTTAAAAACCCCAAATCTAGCTCTTTCTGACCTAGCTTATTTAGAACAGCAGTGGATTTTTTAAAAGACACATGGTGCTTGTTCCCCATGTAGACTGGAGTTAGGTCAACTTCCTTATTCCCGCTAGCTTCAGTTTTCTCTGAAAGTTGATGGGGTTGAACTAGGATGTCCCTAAGTGCTTATGCATGGAAAATCCTTGTTCTTAACTCAACTCTGTTCAAAACATAGTGCCCTCCTGGGTATGCCTGTGTCAGCTGCATTGCAAGAATTTCAAAATAATCTTGAAACAGCCACATTATCTTCAAGTAGGTTAAAGTAAATGACTTTCGGGACAGAACCATTATACTGAGTACTCAACCATCATTGACAACGTAACTGGAAAGAGTTCTACAGATCATCTCTGAAACATAGCAAGGACTTCTCTACCTTTTGTTCACATGGTCACTGGTAATGTTGAACGTTATGAGTGAAAGTGTTCAACAGTTTAGCCAGAGTGATAGGTCAAGGATAATGGGCCCAGTAACAATTCGTTAGTGTCACCAATGCTTTCTTTTATCTATGAACATATTCTAAGTTGTATCAGCTATTTGCTTCCTGAAGTATTTGTCAAAATTAAAGAGCTTCATTTTGAAAAAGATTAATGACCATAAATCATTTAATTGTTTTAACTTACTTATTTATAGTGTGTGTGCTTGCCTACATTGAAGGGAATTGGGTGGGTGGAGGTAATTTCTCTCCTTCTGTTTAGGTTCAGTCTTAGGCTGTCAGGTTTGATGGCAAGCATCTTAATCATGGAACCATCTTGCCATCCCAAAATATCAAATATCCTATAGTGTGTGTGTATGTGTGTTGTATTCATATATGTGCAAGTTTCACCCATGTGGGCACATGTTGAGGCCGGAATTTGATGTTGGGATGTCTTTCCTTAATAACCTTTTCAACTTAGAGACAGGGTCTGTAAGTTTGGTTTTCATGTATAGTGCTGTAAATGTTCATGGACTCCTCAGCGTGAATGCTATACTTCAGTTAGATGTTTCATATAGGGAAAAGTATATTTGGGTTTTAGATGTTATTTTATCTAGAAAATTGACTCCACAATTTTACATCTCACTAGTAGGCAAGAGATATCAGACTGTAATATTTAAGGTTACCTATCTTCAAACTATGGTATTTATCATATATTCAGCGTAAATCAGCTGCCTCAAAGTAAATGAGCTGTCTTTGTTTTCCCGTCAGTGATAATGGTATTCACCCTCAGTTTATCCATACTCTGGGCGATGCATACTATAGTCTAGCAACTACTTTAAGATTATGTTAGGCAAGTTAGAAAACTGATGTAATTAGAGGTGGACGATTTAAAATTATTGCAAATTACATGTAGTTAAGTCTTCCCCAGAAAAAGAAAATTTCACAATTCCAGCAATCAGCCGAGTTGGTGAGCTCCAGCTCTGCAGCCTTGGCTATTGCTCTGCAGTTGGCGCCTGTAATTCCCTGCTCACCACAGGGCTGAGTGTATTATATCACATGTTTGTTTCTTCACTGTAAGGCTCTGACAGCATCTTCTGGCAATCTTAGTATAAAGTGATTTCAAAATAATATTTATTTTGGAAACTGTTGTTTTCTCTGCCTGATAAGGGATGAAACTCAGGCATGCTGCTTCCTGTATTTGCTCTGCTTCCAAAGATTCTGTAAATGTAAATTGAAAAAAAAGGGGAGGGGGAAGATTAGTGAAAGTCAGAGAATCTGCATCTCATTTTAGGGATTACGTTTCCAAAGTCAATCTTTGTTCCAAAGGCTTAATTAAAAAATATTTGTTGACGGAAGAGTAAAGAGCATCTGCAGCCCTCATTGTGCCACAAAATGCCAACTGCCTAGTAGTTTTTGGAAAAGTATTTAAAAATGGTAGAAATATTTTTTAATTTGTAAAATGCTGCAATTTATACAGTTATTTTTAAAAAGTAGACTGTATTTATGATAAAAGTTTCTTAAATCAACCTGGGTGGTTTTTACTTGGACTTCAACATTTGTTAACTGTTTGGTGTAGCTAGATGCACAAATAAGACACCTGTACTTCATTGGTAAAATCGGTGTTAGTAGTAGGTGGGCTTGTTCTTTGTTAAATTACATGATCCATGTATAACTATGAGCACAGTTCCTGGTACTAATAAACACCCACTCACGGAACATGTCATTATTAGCTTTCACTGATTTGGTGGAGATCTATGTCAGAAGCACTCGGCTGTTATTGCTGGATGAGCAGGAGGCCCAGCAGGTATAAACAGTTATCACCTCTAGACTCTGTCTACTGTCTAACATGCTGCCAGCACACTGTGCTAAAAGGATAATGATTCAGGCATTCATATCACATAGATGACCCATGCATTCCCTGCTTTGTTTTTTCTACTTTTGAATTCTTGTTTCCAATCACACACTAGGTTGCTGTTGATTCTTCCTCTTCCTCTTCCTCTTCCTCTTCCTCTTCCTCTTCCTCTTCCTCTTCCTCTTCCTCTTCCTCTTCCTCTTCCTCTTCCTCTTCCT
>NC_034592.1:68925784-68929778 GCF_900095145.1 Mus pahari | reverse complement strand
TCCTCCTCCTCCTCCTCCTCTCCCTCCCTTCCCCCCTCCTCCTCCTTTTCCTCCTCCTCCTTCTTTTTATTAATCATTCCATTTGTTTACATCTCAAATGATATCCTCCTTCCTGGTTCCCCCTCTACAAATGTCATTCCAACATCTGCCCTCTCCCCGCTTTCCTTTGACTGTATGAGTGTGCTCCTCTACCCACCCAACTCCCGCCTCACCGCTCCAGCATCTCCCTAAACTGGAGCATCAAGCCTCCATAGGACCAAGGGCCCCACTCCCACTGATGTCAAACAAGGCTATTTTCTGCTATATATGTATCTGGAGCCATGGATCCCTCCCTGTACACTCCCTGGTTGGTGGTCTAGTCCCTAGGAGCACTGGGTAGTTCGGCCAGCCGATATTGTTCTTCCTATAGGATTGCAATCTCTCTCCACCTCTCCAGCCCTTCCGTCAGCTCCTACACCCGTGTTCCTGAGCTCAGTCTGATGGATGGCATCCACATCTGCATTGGTCAGTTGCTGCCAGGACCTTCCAAGGAACAGCCACCCTAAGTTCTTGTCAGCAAGCACCTCTTGGCAACAGCAGCAGTGTCAGGGTTTGGTGTTTGCAGACAGGATGGCTCCCCAGGAGTGGCGGTCCTGAAGAAATACTCAACGATCCTTTGCTCTTGTGGAAGAGGAGTCTTAGGACTCTTGAACAACAACTTCATCTGCAGCATTTAATAAATTCTGGTTTTTCCCCCTAATTGCTAATGAAGTGTAGTACTTACTTTATTAGTAGCATAGGTCTGGAAATAGGTAGGAGGCCGTAAATGGTATGTTTCCGTGGCTTTTCTAAAATAACATGTGCAGATGAAGAAATAAGAGTTTCTGGAGTTTTGGGTGATTTCATAATTATTTAAAACAAACAGTTTCACTTACAATATATACAGCAACAGCCAGTAACATAAATTCACAACAGAACTTGCTTATATGCCTCTTAGACAAATAAATTGGGTTTTTGTAAAAGAAAAATGTAGAATAATGCATTTTGGAAAGAGAGTTTATCAGAACAATCCCTCTTACTGTCATGTTAAAACTATAATTTAAATATTATTTTTTGCCAAAAGAGGATGATAAATTTTTACAGTGTACATGTATTTATATACACAGATCACTGAAGAACACAAGAGGAGTTTGACTTTTAAAATGTGCTGTTGCCCACATTCTTTATTGTCACTATTAATCATAGGATGTTGTATAAAATCATTGCAATATAACACAACATAATGCTAATAAAGATAATTCTGAATTAGTGCTAGATTGAGATAAAAGTAATAAAATGTCTTGAATAAACACACATATTTATAAATATAAAAATCTTTTAATTTAAAATTTCAGTAAATCTAGTGAAAACAGTAAAACTGACATTTTTTTCTGGAATCTAGGACTCTTAAGTTCTTTTAATTTGTATTTAAAAGGTCACTTTCCTCCCATTCATCTCTCTTTCCTCTCCTCTCCTTCTCTCCCCTTCCTTCTTTCCTTCCTTCCTTCCTTCCTTCCTTCCTTCCTTCCTTCCTTCCTTCCTTCCTTCCTTCCTTCCTTCTTTCCTTCCCTTTCCCCTGCCTTCTCATCCCCCCCATTTGTGCCCCTCCCTTTTCTCTTTGTCTGTTTGTACGCACATATGTACACATATCAGAATGTGCTACTCTGGGCAGGTGAGTGTGATGTACGTTCAGGTGCTTTTATGGACAGCAGAGGAAAGACCCCTGATGTCTTCCTATTACTCTCCACGTTACTTATGGGGGCAGGATTCTTTGGTGAACTCAGAGCCTGACAGTTTGACCAGTCCACCTAGCAAACTAGCTAGAGGTGGGGCTGGAGGGATGTTTTTACTAAGTGCTGTGATCACCACACCTACTGAATATGAATTCTGGTTCTCACAATCATATGGCAGTGACTTTGTCTACTGAACGTTCTCTCCAACTCTTCTCCGCCCCTGTTTTATCATGTGCATAGTTTCTGTGACCATAGGTTATGCTGCACGTGCATAGGCCAGAGGACAACTCTGTGGAGTCTGTTCTCATCCACCTTTTACGTGGGTGCTGGGGATTGAGCACAGGTTTCAGGCTAGAGTCATGAGGCAGAAGGCACGTTTATTCACTGAGTACCTTGCCTGCTTTTCTTTTTTCTCTTTTCTTCATTCCTTCCATTCTCTCCCCATTTCTCCTTCCCTTTTCTTCCCCTTCTCTTCTTCCTCCTTCATCATCCCCTGTTATTTTGAGACAGTGTCTTACTCTGGATCCCAGGTGGGCCCTCAAATTTGAAATTGTCCTGCCTCAGCCTCCTTAGTGTAGGATCGTGAGTATGTGACAACAACATGCCCGATTTTTCTTTCTTTTCTTTAGGGCAGTTATAAGATAAGATGAGGGTGGACAGAAGAGCTCTTTTGCATTGCTCTGTGATTTTCTCCTACTTATGATTCAGATCCTAAGAAAGCAAGGCAGGACCAATAGAAGAGTCTTCTTATCTAAGTAGAGCGCCTAAGCCTAGAATCAGTATGACTTCTGTTTCAGCTTAATTCCTGGTCTGTCTAGCTTACTCTGTACAGCAGAAGGAGCCCATTGTCACCAGAAGTGAGAGGACCAGTTAGGGAGAGTAGAGTAGTTCTTCTGAGCAGGATTGGACTCAGGACCTCAGAAAAACCTTTTCAGGTTGGTTTAGACGTTGAGTGCTGGATAATTCTCTTGCATCCCAAAGTGAGAGACAGATAGACCCTGCAGACCTTCAATTGCTGTGCTTACACCTGTCACTATCGCAACCTATGGCACTACGGTCCTTCCAAATGTGTGATATCTCTTCCTAGATGGAAGGGCTAGGAAGAGAGTGACTGATGGATGAACTCTAACGTTCTGCCTGTGAGCAACAAAACACGGGTGTCTCTGTATTCGTTTGGTTTTGTAACACCATGAGCTAATGCTACATGCCTTATTTTTTCCCAGTTATGAAGACAACTTGTAACTACTCTTAATAAACCCTGTGGAACACCTGCTTTCAGGGAATCCAGGAAAACAAGACTATTATCCTCAGACTTCCATTTAAGCACCAATCAATGCTATTTTTTCTCCCCACGCCTTTTCTAAAAAGCATAGTATATTCAATATTATATTTATTTTTATGACTTTTGGGGATCAAAGGAAGATTTTAGATTCATATTAAAGGTAAGCCCTGTAATAAAAAAGAGAAATAAGATTAGTAGTTTATCCTCTTTTCAATTGTATAGCTTTGTTTATGTATTCCCTTCTTGATGCTATGCAGACAAGAAAATCTTGCTTTGTTCTTGTTAATATTGAGTGATTTCTCTTGTGTCCTAGATTCTTGAATCAAATTTATTTTCTGCTTTAGATATATAAAGAGATATCTCACAAGCCTTGGAATGTATTATTATTTCTCAGGGAAATAAATCTAAGAGTATGACAGCAAGCTCAAAATAACTAAATTAACTTGTTAAGTCTCTGAAATGTTTACGCAATTTATCACTTAAACAATACACAACCACAACTTTTTAAAGTTTTTAATCAGGATGATTCTTTAGAGCAAAGAATATCAAGAGAAGGATATATAGAAGAGAATCCTTCATATTTTATTGACTGAAGAGGTTTTCAATTTGTTCTTTATAATGCTAAAAGGGGAGATGGAAGCATTGTTTTTTTTTAACTTCTTAATATTTTTTATTTTTAATTGTTTTCATTTCTTTATTATTATTATTTTCTTTATTTACATTTCAAATGCTATCCCGAAAGTTCTCTATATGCCCCACCCCGCCCCTGCTTCCCTACCCACCCACTCCCACTTCTTGGCCCTGGTCTTCCCCTGTGCTGGGTCATATAAAGTTTGCAAGACCAAGGGGCCTCTCTTCCCAATGACGGCCGATTAGGCCATCTTCTGCTACATATGCAGCTAGAGACATGAGCTCAGGGGGTACTGGTTAGTTCATATTGTTGTTGCACCTACAGGGTTGC
>NC_034592.1:68896574-68919790 GCF_900095145.1 Mus pahari | reverse complement strand
AAGGTGCACAGACGCCTGGCATTCAGATCTGCCTCCTTGCTGAAGATGTAGGCTCAAAACAGGGCCTGTCCCAGAAGATGTGTTGCCTCTGCAGTTTATTCACTCACCTGCACAGACTAGCCACTGAGGGACCCTCGACACAATATGACTCTCTCACCTGCTCTGGCAGACAGAGTCTTCACAGGTCGCCACCTTTCCTCTGGCGAGGAAGGTGCCCAAATTTCTGGAGCCTGAAACAGGGTCTGTCCCAGAAGTCAGGTTGCTTCTGTCTGTCTCGAAGCTATGTAGCTTCTATGGTCCACACTCTCGCCAGCACAGACTGGAGCCTAAGCGAACTGGAGCAAAGATTGCTCTCCTGCCAGCTCAGGCCTTGAGACTCCTCCCGGGCGGACACCCCTCCTCGGGTGGAAAAGGTGCCGGGTGACTGGAGTCAGAAACAGGATCTTTCCCAGAAGCTGTGTCGATTCTGCAGACTGGCCTCTCCCCAGCAGTGCACTGGAGCAAAGATGGCCCTCCTACTGGTTCAGGCCCTGAGACTGCTCCCGGACAGACACCCCTCCTCAGGCAGGAAAAGTGCTGGATGACTGAAGCCTGAAAGGGGATCTTTCCCAGAAGCTATGTTGCTTCTGCAGGCTGCCCTCTCCCTGGCAGTGCACTGGAGCAAAGATCGCATTATTTTCTTATATCTGGCCATAGAATTAAATTGAGAATCTTAAGTATTAAGAAGATAGACTGTCTTCAGCTCATCTTAAAAATAAGACAGTTGCTGTTAGTTATGGTTTCTATAGCTGTGATAAAATACTATATCAATAGTAACTTGTGGAGAAAAGGTTTATTTCACTTTCATCTCCACATTATAGTCTATCATCAAGGAATTCAGGGTAGGAACTCAAAGCAGGGCAGGAATCTGATGGCAGGAACTGATGCAGAGACCACAGAGGAATGCTTCTTACTGGCCTGTCCTCATGGCTTTCTTAGCCTGCTTTCTTATAGTACCTAGGAACACCAAGCCTAATGTGGCATTGCCCATAGTAAGCTGTGACTTCTACCACAATCATCAATAAAGAAAATGCACCACAAGCTTATTCATAGGATAAGCTAGTGGGGACATTTTCTCATGAGTCATGTTCTAAAATATATCTAGCTTGTGTTAAGTTGACATAAATCTAGTCAGCATATTCTCCAACGTTCATTTGCACATCAATAGTTACAAAAGTATTTAAGAATCTTTGGCTTCTTTTGGAGATTCAGTTTCTCCAGCCTCTGTCTACACACACACACACACACACACACACACACACACACACACACACGTGTGTGTATTCACATAGATGTGTAAACACACACACACACACACACACACACACAGGAGGAGCTGTTATTATTTTGTGTCTCTTTGGTATCTTAGCTTCTACTTGCATGGACAGCCTCAATTTGCCTAGACTGATTATCCCTTGAATGCCCTGCTCTCTGCTCTATACCCATCTCAACCCATGTGATGCTTCCAAAGTAAATTCCTGACTTTATATCTTTAAGAAAGCTCGAGTCAATAACAGAAGTGTGATCATTGATTTAGGGATACGCTGTTCCATCTGTGGAGACAGACAGATAAAAGGCTATTCTTATAAACAGACAAAGAAAGCTCTAGTATCTTGGAGACATGAAGTTATCAGAATGGATGTAGCCTTACTATTTCATGTTCATGCATTTAAAACTCACAGAGTTCCCTGAAACATCAGAGTTCTTTTCTTCTTCCATTTATCTAGAACTTTATTGTCAAAGGAACCTAGATGGGGACATTGTGGTGTGTAATAGCTACAACTTGAAAATATGTGTATTTTCTGCATAAGCTTCTTCATTGAAAAGAAATGACATATTTCTTAGCTGATCTCATAAACTGAGAAATAATTTCTTACTTAAGCTAATATGCTGAATTTTACTCTGAAATATGTACTTTAAGCTCTCTAGGACATAATGTTGAGGGAAATTTAGGATTATAAGAGGTTTCTAGTAGTCAGCTAGTGCTACTATAACAGAAATACTGTGGACTGGGACTCCAATAAGAAATAAGTTTTTCCAGAGACTGGGGAAGAAGTCCAAATTAAGTTGTGAGAAACTTTGGTTTCCTCTAAGGTATTTCTTCTGGGTTTGTGGATGTCCTTCTTGTTGTGTGCTCATCCCTTCCCCTGTGTCCCCTATGTATGCGCACTCTTTATTCTTATAAGGACACTAGACATTATCTCCTCTAAAAAAAAGAATTATTATATGTGAGTATACTGAAGCTGTCTTCAAATACACCTCAAGAAGGCATCAGATCCCATTACAGGTGGTTGTGAGCCACTATGAGGTTGCTGGGATTGAACTCAGGACCTCTGGAATAGCAGCTAGCTCTTTTAACTACTGAACCATCTCTCTAGCTCTCCTTTTTTTTTTTTTTAACAAACAAAGAAAGAACACACTTTTTTTTTTCATTTAAAAAAGTTTAAAGAGACATAAAACAAGGCAACATTTACGCCTTCTCGTCCTCTGGCATTGGGTCTGTGGGGGGCTCCTCTACTGTTGTGCTGTTGATGTTACTGTCATTGGTCCCTTCCATCTCCTTGCTGTCAACCCCCTCCTGCCTACTCTCCTTGTCCGCAGGAGCGGATGTGCCTTCTTCACCATTCTGCTGGCTCTCTGCTGTATCTTCAAGGTGTATCTCTCCTGTCTCCATCAGGATGTTCTCCTCATCAACAAAAATGTTTCAAAACTGAATTATGATGGCAATTCAGATACTTACTTGAATTGTATCTTCAAAATGGGTAAATTTTATTATAATAATATATACTTCTATAGAATTGATTAAACAAGTGTCAAAAATAAAACCCTTGTTACCAAGTCAGATAAAAGTCTTTAAATTTGTGAGGAAAAGTCATTTAAAAGGTCTTTCGCTTGTTGACCTTTTTGAGTTCTGTGGACTATATCTTGTGTATTCTGTACTTTTTTGGGGGGGGGCTAATATCTACTTATTAGTGAGTACACACCATGTATTCCTTTCGGGTCTGAGTTACCTCACTCAGGATGATATTTTTTAGTTCTATCCATTTGCCTGAAAAACTCAGGATGTCGTTTCCACTTGGGGGAGAGAAGAAAGCAATTGCTAGTGGGGAGGGAGAGAGGGGGAGAGAGGGATCTGGGAGGTAAAGTAAAAGGGGGAGGAGAATGGGAGAAGGGAACCTGATCTGGTATTGAGTGAGGGAAAAGGACTGAAGAACTGAGGGTCAGCAGAAAGAATAGAAACAAGCAACCTCGGGAGATAGGAGGTTGAGGGGACCTTCTAGAATGCACTAGAGACCTGGGGTGTGTGTGTGTGTGTGAGAGAGACTCTTAGGACTCCAAGGGAGAGACCTTAGATGAAATGCCCGACAGTAGGGAGAGGAAACTTACAGAGCCCACCTCCCGCAGGAAGACAGGACATCAAGTGAGGGATTGGGTTGCCATCCCACAGTTACAACTCTGACCCATAATTGTTCTTGCCTGAAAGAATTACGGGGATGGAAATGGAGAGGAACCTGAGGAAAAGAAGGTCCAGCGACAGGCCCAAAGTGGGATCCAGCTAAAGGGGAGATCCCAAGGCCTGACACTATTACTGAGGTTATGGAACACTCATAAAAAAGGGGGCTATCCTGATTGCCCTCTGAAAGACCCAACAAGCAGCTGAAAGAGTCAGGCTGGTATTTGCAACCAACCGATGGACTGAAGCAGCTGAGCCCTGTTGTTGAATTAGGGAAGGCTGAAAGAAGCTGAGGAGAAGGGTGATCCTGTAGGAGGACCAGCAGTCTCTATTAATCTGGACCCCTGAGATCTCTCAAACACTGGACTACCAAACAGGCAGCATACACCAGCTGATATGAGGCCCCCAACACACATAGAGTAGAGGACTTCTGCATCTGTGTTCACTCAGAGATGATGCACCTAACTGTCAAGAGACTGGAGGCCTCAGGGAGTTTAGAGGTCAGGTAGGGTGGGGAGTGGGAACATCCACATGGAGACAGGGGTGTGGGGAGGAGGTATGGATATGGTACAGTTGAACTGTGCATGGAGGGGTAATAAAATATGGAGTGTAAATAAGTAAATAAATAAATAAATAAATAAATAAATAAATAAAATAAATTTATAAAAAAGAACTTTTGCTAATACACTCCACTAACCAATCTTATAAATCATAAAGTACATGAAAACATATTTATTTTGAATTAATTCAGTGTAATACACACTTGAACACACTCACACTATGATTTTACAATACAGTTAACTAACTTTCTGTAGTTAATTGAAAAAGTTATTCAGATTAGAAAATACTTTAAATAAACACTATCTTTCATATTCCAAATGGGAAATGCTGAAGACACAGTAATCTGTTCATCCTGAAAGAGGGTGTTTTGGGAAAAACTATCATAGATGTGTGAATCATCCAAAGTTAAAATATCTAACAATGAAAGATTTGTTATAAAGACTCGAAGAACCAGTTTGGAAGGTTCCCAAATACTGTGCACATGATGTAGATCTAATGCTGCAACGTTGTTCTGCATTGTTGATCATAAATTGGATTGGTTAAGTAATTAAACTGTGAGTTTTTGAAGGTCAAAGACATTGTTTCTCTGGCATGTTTTACTTGTACTCTTCTGTACATATGTAATAATGGCAGAGTACTGGGCCAAATTCTTAAAGTAATTCAATTATAGCAAATGATAATACTCAACTAAGAGAGTCATTAATCACTTGTAATCTATCTCTTGCAGGCATAGGATTCTTTTCAAGGCATAAACTTGGTAATGATTTAGTTTTAGGGCATACTACACAAATATGTTTAGTCTTAATAATTCATAAAATATGTTAGTACTAAATTATTAAAGGAGTTTGATCAGATTTGCTCACAACAGATTTATCAACTAAAAAAAGCAGCATAGATGAACATACTTTAACTTGAGACTTTAAAGTTTATGGTATGTTAAATATTTGTATTGAATAATTTTGCATTCACTTGTAGCATTTGTAGGCCATTGCATTAGGCTGTTGGTGATCCGATGCTCTCTGCTGCTTCTCCATCACTGATCACGTTTTCGTAGCAGTGGGAGATTTTCATAGTCACAGGTTTTTATGTGATGCTATTTATTATTACGATAACTATAATTTTTTTATCCATTTCATAACACTGCCTTGAATTTTCCTTTTCCTTTTCACTATTTCTCAGGTTTTCAGACACAACCAGCACGTCATCTCCAGGGCCTTCTGAGATCCTCCTTTGCTGTTTTTGGAGAAGAGAAAGGAGTCAGCAGAGTGCCATTTTCAGCAACTACCTTCATTTACTCACTGCTATGGCTTGGCATGCTCTGTCTTTCACTCCCAAAGTGCCTGAGATAAGCTGGAGTATATCGATGAACACTTAAAGAAACCTCAGAGAGGGCAGCAAATTGTGCCATTGTCGCACTGAGTAATGAAAACAGGGAGACTTCCTCTTGGAACTTTTTGAATAAGGTTAAGCCCTTTCAAATTTCCACTTCTCTTCCTGTGTCTTCCATCTGTCTACAGTTTGTGGTTACTTGCCTGTCTGTACTCTGTTTTGTGTGTGTGTGTGTGTGTGTGTGTGTGTGTGTGTGTGTGTATCTTTTCTGTTCAACCCCCTTGCCTATCAGATGTGTTGGTCTGTGTCTTGTGCCTGTCCTTAAAAAAAAAAAGGTTTTTCTGTGTACTTATTGAACAGCATAGAAAACAGCACTGGAAAGGAACAAGGTTTTTTGTTTGTTTGTTTGTTCTCTGTTTTTTGTTATTTTCAAAAGATGTCTTTAATAGAGTTTTACAAAGGAAGAAGTTACATTACTGACCCTAACTGATCCAGAATAGCACTCAAAACCTTAAACAGATGTCACTCACCCATATCACTATACTTCCAATATTTATGGGATACTTGTTTTGTTTAAGGGTGCTTTTGCTCTGTTGACTGCTTTCAGCAAATGGCTATCACAGCACACACATAGATTATTCTGGGATGTACATAACTTAAGATTAAGCTTTTCATTTAGTTTACATTGCAATGTTCATTGCATGGGAAATCCAAAGCATAGTAAGGTTGGTTATGTTAGGCAGATTAAGCCTAAACGGGTTTAGTTCACATTACGACAGCAAGCTGTGTACATAGTCTTAAGTGATCAGGAGGCATACTATTGACTTAGTGGTATGTCTGGCAAAAGAAGTTCATTTTCTTTGAAAAGAAGAGATATTTTTAGCAAAATATGTCACTGCAATGATGTTTGGATGTATGAATAGCACGAGGATCGATGTCTACATAGAGAGATTAACTGCCTGATTATGTGTTGATAGATGGATGTGCAAGATGATTCTATACTTTCATCATCTGATTAAAAATATTTGGTCTATTATGGACTACAAAGAAGCTCAAATCATCAGAGTGAAAATTCTCCAAGCAAGCATATTGGGACGAAAGGTCATCCAACTGAAAATGAAGAGATGTTTTATTATGAAAGTCTTTAAAAATAAAGGCTAAGTATCAAGGACTGCTCAAAGGGGATGCATGAGTCTCCCTGGGAAGGGGAAATAGAATAGATTGCTCAGGTGAACTAGGGACCAGTGGGGATGGGAGAAGGGACCAGGTGGGAGGAGGATGGAGGTTAGGACTACTGGGAGAGATAAATAGAACCAGGGAGCATTTCTGGGATGAGCGAGAAGCCTAGCACAATGGAAACTCCCAAGAATCTACAAGGGTGACCCTACCTAGGACTTCTAGTAATAGGGGATATGGAGCCCGAATTGGCAATCTCCTGTAACCAGGTAAGACTTCCAGTGGAAGGATTGGGACACCAACCCAGCCATAAAACTTTTGACCTATAATTTGTCCTGCTTTCATGATATGCTGGGGTAAAGGTGGCTCAGAAATCAGAGGGCATGGCCAACTAATGACTAGTCCAGATTGAGAGTCATGCTATGAGAGGGAGCCCACCACAGAGACTGCATGGAGAGTTGGGAACCAGAGCCTGGATAACCCGGAGACCTAGGATAGAATCAAACACAATCCAAAAAAAGTTAACGACTACGTGCTTTCTATTGATATTCTGCTATAACGATGTTATCGGAGCCCAGCATAACTGTCATCCAAGTGGCTTCCTCCAGCAACTGATGAAAACAGATGCAGAGACCCACAGCTAAACATTAGGGGAAGTTCAGGGAATCCTGTGGAAGAGGGAGAGAATGGATATTAGGAGCGAGAGTAGTCAAAGGCAGCATAAGAAAACACACATAATCAACTAACTTGGACTCGTAGCAGCTCACTGAGGTTGAACTGAAAATCAGGGAGCCTGCATGGTGCTGACCTAGGCCCTCTTCATATATGTTATAGTTTTGTAGATTGATTTTCTTGTGGAACTCTTTACAGTGGGAGCAATGAGGTGTGACTGACTATTTTAGAAGGGAGAAATTTAAAGTGAAGGTTCATTTTGACTGTTAAAAAGAAAATTATCTGGGTAGTGGTGGTGGACAACTTTAATTCTAGAACTTGGGAAGTAAAGGTAGGGAGATCTTTGTGTATTTGAAGCCAGCCAGGCTTATAGAGAGAGTTCTAGAACAGCTAGGGATACACAGAGAAACGAAAATCTCAAAAATCCCAAACTAATCAATCAACTAACCAATCAAAAATACAACAAAACAAAAATAAAGAAAAATATTAAAAAAACAGAAATTGAGTTAAAAAATACCCATCCTGAGAAATGAAACTGGAAAGTAGCAATAGAATTGAAAACACAGGATATAGAAATGGTAGTAGACACGGTGAGGTCAAACCTATGGGCTCTGTGATGTTGATAATCCAGTTGATCTTTTCTAGAAGTCAGACAGTATGGAGAGACTTGAAGAAAGATTTTGTCCTTACCTGTTGGCTGCAGAAGATATTTGAAGATGGCTATAGAGATGGCTAAGTGGGTAAAGATGCCTGCCACTGAGCTGAGCATCTGAATTTGGTTTTAGGACCTCCATGGTTGAAGGAGAGTCTCTGCTTCCCCTAGTTGTGCTCTCTGACTTCTATACACGCACTGTGGTCCATACCCTCCCCACCCCCGTGTGTTAGTGAGTGCACGTGTGCACACACACATAAAATAAATAAATATTAAAAAGAAAAAGATATTTGAGGAACATTCACAGTAGAAAGGACACCGAAGGGCTGAGAAAAACAGATAAAAGCCTCGAACATGAAATCAGGCAACCCACTTCAGCTGTGTGCATCTGAGGGCACACACTTTCAGAGCAGGTCTAGTTTTTCTATATAGGAGCTAATGTGCTATGCAGATACAAGGGCCTGCATGGAGTCTTTTGCAGAAATCGGTGCTGGAGGATGAGGAAATTCTCGAGCAGCCAGTAAGCCAGCAGTCAGAGTGACAGAAGTTCCGAAAAAGTGAAAATGTGACGAACACAGAATAAAGAAGCAGAAAAAGTATGTGTGGATTGGCAGATGACTTTTAAATGACTTTTAGATGTCGTGTAAATGACTTTTAGAGTATTATTCATGATGATGCTTTGGTTGCTGCTATTCTAGCTCTCAATACAGAACCCCCCACATGTGGTCACCTATATGTACAGAACCTATTCCTTCCAGGAGAGCCTGGCACTAGCTAAGCATCTCACTATTCAGTTCAGTTCTGGGACTAAATTTCTGGAAATTTTATAAGACACCAGAGCTTAAGGTCACTGTCTCACAAAACTGTTTGCAATTTGTGACACCAGCTGCAAGAGGTAGGTTATCATATACACTTGTGGCTGATTGTAAATCATGCTTAATACTGTTAGTGTCAGGGTGTCATAGAACTTAGGAAATGCTTTGCCTATGTTTGTTTACTTGTCTATCATAAAGGACATGGATGAACAATCAGATAACGTCTTAATGGCATCTTCCTCATCACACACCTGGGGCACCCACATGTTCCCCTATCTGTAAACTCATCAAAACCCACTGGGCAATGGTGGCCAACTCAATTCTCTGTGTTCTTCTGCTGCCTGGAGGATGAGATGTGGGCTGACAGTTTAGCCACAGTTTGATTCTTTGTGTGTATGTTGGTCATCCTGAAATTTTGCATGAATCTCCACCTACCAGTCACTATCACCGAGGAAACTTGAGGACCAAATGAGCTCTATTTCATGCAGATCAAACAAATATTTCATGACAGTGCTGTTATTGTTCCTTTCTCAGAGAAAGAGCAAAGGCTCGATTGAGTCCATATAATCTGGAACCAAGGGACAAACATGTGGGAGCAAAAAGGACAAGGGTAGAATCTCAGAAAGTAGAATGTGAAGCCAGGCCTTCCAACAAACATGGAGGACTGGGGAAAGACCAAACTTCAAAAATACAAAGAGAATTCGGGCACTAACATGTTTCCAGTGGCAGTATCTAATTGAACATCAAGCTTGGACTCCCAAACAATAAAAGACATTAAGACTCCCTCCCCATCAGAGCCTGACAATGCCCTCCTATTATCCTTATGTGTTTGCCACCTAAACCAAGACTTTCACAGTTCAATGATGAAAACTCTGTAATAGCACAAGAGTTTGTATGAGATTTTTAAATGCTACAATGTTTATTTGGCAATTAGATTTTCTTTCTTTCTTTCTTTTTTAACTTTTAACTTTCTATCAGTAAGCTAATTATGACTCAGTGTTATTATTTGTATCTTGATACCAAATTTCATTGGTTTGAAGACTTTGAGTGTTTATTTACTATTTATCCAAAGTAATTGCTTAGAGCAAGTGAGTTAGATTATTGCTTCAGCTGTGAATAAAATAATGTAACGCTCCCATTTTAAGAAAGAACAGAAAAGAAAATATATACACTTGCACTGGCCTTTTTTTTTTTTTTTTTGACTCTCCCCTGGATCCTCCTGCAGAGAGTGGGAATGTGACAGAGTCTCTTTGTAGAAAGTTGTTTTTCCTTTTCTTAAGCAGTACAATACTAAATAAAATGTGATGTTCTCATCAAATCAACAACCTAGTATCCAGTGCATAAAATCAAGCAAAGGTTTACATGTCAAAAACCTGTATATGCAGGAAATACTTTAATCCCACCTCTTCATTATATGGGATCAATAATGTTAAAATCAATTTGTTGTTGCTTTGTCTTTCAAAAGAACACAGGAGCTTAGTGAAACCTGGTGTGGTAGTGTATGCCTGTAACACACTGAGCCAGAAGGTCTCTGGGTTAAGGCCATCCTGGGATATAAAGACTGTTTGAAAAGACTGAAGGGCTAGTTCAATTGTGCTTCACTTTTTCTCCAGTCTCTCCATTTAAACTCTATGTCACACATATTTTCTCTCCCTCTTCCTTCCTTCCTTCCTTCCTTCCTTCCTTCCTTCCTTCCTTCCTTCCTTCCTTCCTTCCTTCCTTTCCTTCCTTCTTTCATTTTTTTTGGACTTTATTCATAGAAAGTGGGCAAAGTGCCTGGAAATTCTTCCTAAAAGATGCTGTCAGCTTACTGTAGCAGTTCTCTAGACCTATTTAGGGGTTGCACATCAGATATCCTGCATATCAGATGTTTACATTACAATTCATAACGATAACAAAATTATGGTTATGGAGTAGCAATAAAACAATTTTATGGATGAGGAACTGTATTAAAGGGTCCCAACACTAGGAAGGTTGAGAGACACTTGCTTATTGATTTACTCTCATAGTTAAAATTACTAAATACCAGAAATGATTTGAACAAGGTAAAATGGGTTTCTAAATTTGTATTTTTTTTTAAATAACTTGAAAAAAATACAATGAATGATTTTCCTCTTTTTAAATGATCAATTGAATTTTTAGCTTTTAAAAATGTTTCATTTCTGCTTTTCTTTGTTCTTTATTATTTCCTGGTAATAACATCTAACAACCTGTATTCCCTGCATTTACTTTTCTGACGTGTGAATACTCCTGGACTCTAAAATCAAATGTTGTGAACTTCATTTTTCCAAATATTCCTATGAAAATGGATGGACAATGATTATGTTAAATTCTTTTATTATGCTTCCTTTGAGGAAGAATGTCCATATAAACCTGTATGGATGGAAAAGAAGTATTGACCAACTCCACAGATATTGCTTAGATTGACTGGGGTTCTTATGGTACTGCCAGGGGTCACTATGCTGTAAGTGATATGTTTGTACCAGTTGCAGTTATTTCTTAGGCAAGATTGGTAAAATTGCAGCAAGAATGTGGTGTTGATTCTCAGGCACTTTCTTTCTTTTCAAAAATAATTTCTTTAATTTATATTTTTGAGATTATAATATAATTACAAAATTTCTCTCCTCTTCCTTTCCCTCTAAATCCTCCCATACATCATTCCCTGCTTGTCTTAATCTCATGGCTTCTTTTTCACTACTTGTTATTGGTTACATACATGTGTTCATATACACACAAAGATTCCTAAATGCATTAGGGTTAGCTGCTCAGTCTGTGTAATGTTATCTGTATGTGTGTTTTTAGGGTTGACCATTTCAGATTGAACTCTTTCTCCTAGTCTCAGTATCTCTCAGTTACTAGGAGCTCTTTGTATAGGTTTGAGGTTTCTCTGTTTTTTCCCTGTTCACTTTGACATATTTATTGGTATTATCCTTGTTAAGCTCTTGTTTCCATTGGTTTTTATTGATTAAAGGTATAGAAATCCAGCTTACATAAACACTTTGCTGAGGTAATTTGTTTCATTATTTTTGTTAATTATCTTAAGAATTTTATTAAAATGAAAATAACCAAGATGTAAGTGAACACCTTAGTTGCAAAGTCTCACCAACATAAGTTTTTCTTTAACATCTCTAAAAGAGGTTTAGTTTTAAATAGAGGCCAAGAAGTATGCATAATTAATCAGTGCTAGTTAGTATGTGCTACCACCAATCATTAAATAATTATCTCAGCTCCAGTCCTGCAGATGATCCATCCCACCCAGTGATCCAGTAATCTCAGTGACATTCTGTTGCTCATTCTGTTAGAGTATGGCCTCATGTTTATGCATTATTGTCCCTGCCTGGAGGGAGTTCTCCTGCCTGTAAGGGTTTTCTCTTTTTATAGTTCAATCTGATACAAGAGGAAAAGCTAAGAACAATCAAATCTTGCTGTCTTCAGACAAAGCTCAGACACAACATAAAGTCAGACATATCAAACTTTCATGAAGTTTTTAGCTACCTTTTGGGCTCATAGGAGAAGCTGAGGCTTTCTAGCTAAAATGCCTGCTTCAGATTCATATGCAACATGCTAAAGAGACATAAAAAAATATAAAGAACTCCTGCTTCTTTTATTACACAACAAAACACAATCTGATGCATTCATGTTAGTTGCTTTTGTCCAAGGGGAAAATAAAACTTAAGTCATTTTGCTAAGTAGGAAGTAACAACTTGGAGCCAGACACCTGAGGTTCACTTACACAGAAAGAAAGAAACAAGAACAGCAAATGCTACTGTGTTCACATCGGAGAGAAATGGCTCCCAGGCACTTAAAAAGGATATTTCTGGCATTCAAAACCAGAAAGAGACTCATTTATCTTTTTAAAGAATGTACATAGAGCTCAAAGAGACAGAGAAGCAATTTATTTTATGTTTTCTTTAAAAATAAAACCTAAGGAGAAGGTGGGAGCTGGTAAGTTCTTCCTTTTTCATAGCATGGGAGATTTATAAACAATTTATGTTTACTTATCATTAGTGTGTGTGTGTGTATGTGTGTGTGTGTGTGTACCACAGTGCATTTGTGGAGGTCAGAGGACAGTTTTATGGAGTTGATTCTCTTTTCCCTTGGTTTCTGGATCACACTTGGGTCCTCAGGAATGCATAGTAAGTGTCCTTACTGCCGAGACTCCCTTACAGAACCTTGTACATTTCCATGTTGGGATTTTTATTGACCCCTTTAAACCACAATGAATGGCAGGCATCTCCTGAGGTTCTTTTCATCCCTAGGCTATTGATAGTTCAAATTTGGTTAATCCATGTATCACAGACAGGTAATATTCTGTCTCTTTCCTTATCTGAAAGTTTCCTGCTAGGTAGCGTTATTCAAAAGTTCAGGGTTCCTGAAGCTACTCGTTAGGGAGTTAATCTGTTTACTACCTCCAAGGATTTCAGGATGTAAAATACTCAATGGCCAGAACTAGAAAGCAAGTTCCATTTTTTTGAACAATAGTTACAGTCTTGATGTTCCAGTTCCTGGTTTTACAAGCTGCTTTTTATAAAGAAAGGGTACTGTCCTAAAGTTCCAAATGTCTAATTGTCTGACATTTTGATGTTAAATTTGGTTTGTTCTGTAGAAGTATAGCTAGACCAAGAGGACTGATTAATGATAATGAATGCAGAGAACTTAAAGCTCTCTGTGTTCAGATTCTTTTCTATGTCCTTGTGTTTTCAGAGCTTTTTCCCCCTCTTGGTAGAGTTGGCACCTCTCACTTTAAGATCTTTTAGATCTTCAAAGGTAGCCAACTGGGTTTTGTTGCAGGGTTTTTAGGATAAAAGCCACAGCCTTGACAGTCCTAATGAATGAAGATTGGCTCAGCAAATCACAACACCAGTTAAAGAAACCAAATAGTAGAGAAAAGAAAAGAAAGGATTTAAATGAAGTGGCTGTGTTGGGAAGAACAGATAATAATCTTTGGAGATGGAAGTCCACCTTTGGGATTCTGCAATAAAATCTTAGGTCTAAATAGAAGAATTAGGGCAGGGAGCAATAGTTATACATAATTAAGCAATCTTGTTCACAGGGAGGTCTGGTTAATCGTCTTACCTATGGTTCTATAAGATAGTTCAAAACAAGTCTCAGAGGGGACAAGCAAGCTCCCATGAGATGATTGCTTTGCAGTGATCTCATCACAGCATGATATGTCTGTGAAGATCTGGTTCTGGAATTCGGGGAGATGTGTTACTAGTTCATGAGACAATGCCCCAGCCTTCAGGTCAAGCTGATGCAGTTATGGATGCCTCTTTAGCAATGCATGAAATAGAGACCCGAAGAACGCTAGACAAGCTTTAAAGAAGTGCAAATAATAACATCAATTACAACTACAAAGGTACCAAAGAGAGTAAAGTGGAAAAATGTCAAAGGATCAGTTTACTCAATTTTAGGTTCTTTGTAGTTTTTATTGAAGGTTAAAGTGGAATCAGAAGAGCTAAAAACTTTAGGTACAGAAAGTTGTCCAGACGCAAGGGTTGACTCCCATGTCTAGGTGCCAGTTAAGTAGGAATCTAACTCAGTCGTCAAAGGAGATAGACACGAAATGAAGGTCGTGGACCCTATTTTTAGTTACTTTGTAGACTTGTTTGCTGATGTTTCCTGAGGAGATATGAACAAATGTATTTGCAACCCAAATAGAGCATTAATGTCAGACAAAAGAAACTATTAAGTCTTGCTTGACCTCTGTTCTTTTCCATTCTCCTTCTCAGGTTATGGCTTGTGTAGAGTTTGGCTTAAAGGTACCATTCCATTCTTTTCTTTCTGGTTTATTTTCAAAGCTCTTGTTAGACTGGGTAAGGAGAGACTCCATTCTCCTTGACAGCCTATTGGAATGTTCTGTGAAGTTAATGTAATTTTAGAAAGGTGATACCTAAGAAGAGAAATTTGAAATTGATGATACGAAAGGTTATTGGGAAGTGAAGGGGAATCTCTGGTTTCTTTGGAGACTCAGTTATGTCATGTGATGTTTTTCTAGAAACTGTCTTCTGAGAGATATTTTGTGGATGCAGACATGTGGAAGGATGATTTGCTGAGAACAGACGAGGTATTTTCTGGAGATAGAAATTAATACCACAGATCCATTGGGAAAATATCACTAGGGTGCCTTCCATACTTTATGTACTTATTCTTTAAGATTATGGTAGAACAGTATGTATGTACATGTGTATGTACATATGTGTATGTACATATGTGTATGTACATATGTGTTCCACGTACTCATGTCTTATATACCTATGCTGAAAACTGCTCATATCGCCCAGATTTGTAACATAATGCATACTCGTGAACCATGGGGAGATTGGAGGGTTATAAATGAAACTAATGAAGCTAGGTGCCTAGGATATCTTTTAAAGTAAGATGAGTGGCAGCCACTTTGATTGACATGTGTACCATCAACCACTGTAGTCTAGTGTTTTTCTGTTATCACTGGAAAAAAGAGGGAGGAACAGCACAGCTGAAAATTAAGTTCCTTTAAGTTAATTGGGATTGCAAAAGAGGCAAGTTAAAGTCTTATTTTCAGATAATTTTAATTGGCAATTATGGTAAAAAGGAAATTGAACCCTTTTGGTATAAATTAAGAGAGAAGTCAGCCCAAGCTCTGGAATACAGCCAGATTTCTAAAAGTAATACATACCTAAACTTTCATTTCTTTGTAAGACCCAGGGAAGTTGATACCTGTACTTACTATAAAATACCACAGCCCATTTTTTATTTCATCTTGAAGAATCATATAGCTAAATATGTGTTTCTTATATTTCTATTCTTAAATTTAGGAAGTGTTTTAAAGGAGGAGTAATACCTTTTCTTTCATCCTGTAACCTCTGCTATAGAATAGAGTCATGTGTCTGTGACACTGCAGCTTCCCTAAGGAAACAAAAACTGAATGGATAGGAAATCCATATACTTTGGAATTTGTGTTTATGAAAGGTGAATGGACATGAGAGAGTGTGACTAGATTAAGCAGGTAATAATCTGAAGGAAGTATGGTGAGTCTAGCGTCTCATTCTTCTCTGTGAGTCTTATTTTCCAGGTACAGAGTCCTGTTTTCCCCAAGCACAGGAAGGTTGTGCCTTGCCCTTCTGTAGTGCTTCAGCAAAAGGCCACAGGAGCTTTCCCAGGTGTTACAGCCTCTAAGGAAAGAAGGGCAGAAGGGGACCAGATTTTTCTTCATATTTCTGTGGGATTTTTCCTAGATCCCTTTGGCTCAAAACATTTTAGAGTAGTGTGTCTTGAACTCCATAAGTAATATTTGTAAAATATATTTATGGCAACGATGAGATAAGATATACAGTAAACCAATGGAGGAGCTAGAGAAAGTACCCAAGGAGCTGAAGGGGTTTGCAACCCCATAGGCGGAACAACAATATGAACTAGCCAGTACCCCCAGAGCTCCCTGGGACTAAACCACCAACAAAAGAGAACATACGGTGGGACTTACGGCTTCAGCTGCATATGCAGCAGAGGATGGCCTAGTCAGTCATCAATGGGAGGAGAGGCCCTTGGTCCTATGAAGGCTGAATGCTCCAGTGTGGGGGAATGCCAGGGTTAGAAAGCAGGAGTGGGTGGGTTGGTGAGCAGGGGGAGTGGGGAGGGGTTAGGGGGAGGATGTTCTTCGGAGGGGGAACCAGGAAAGGGGATAACATTTGAAATGTAAATAAAGAAAATATCCAATAAAAAAAGATATACGGTAAAATCAGGACTTCCCTAAAAAACAAACAAACAACAAACAATAAACAAAAACAAAACAACCCAGGCCTCATAACAATATTCATATGAATATGCATTAAATATCCATCTCTAGAAGTTAGAAACCATTCCTCTTTGGATGCTCATAGGCAGAGGCAAGCCCAGAAAAGACAGACTCAAAAAACCATTGTTAAAGGGTACAACACGATAGAGAATATAAGGAAGTTGCACTTAATAGCCCAAAAGGGGAGACTCTGGAAGGGATGTGAGTTGGAGTTGTACCTGGGTACTTGACAATGTGACAGGATACTGCTCCTTGGGAATTTTGAATGATGTTCAAGGCATAGATGAAGGAAGGGGAATGAGATTGGACAGGAAAGCAGGACATTAATGTGGAAGTCATGAGGAGTTATTAAAAAGGTCACAGTTTTATCCTGAATCATTGGGATATGTTTCTGGAGTCTGTTGGAGGACATCCATGGAGGAAGACTAACATGTTGTAACAGAGAATGAAAAGTGGGCAGAAAGAGGAAGAAGACAGAGCAGGACAGCTGAGAGACATCATAATCCAAGTAAAGTGAATTATAAATTTGACTTAAAGCAATGTCTGCATGGTACTTTCCTAGACCTATGTAGGAAAGAGACTCCAGGGTTTGCGATGAGATATCTAAGGAGGAAATTCCTAAGCTAGCTGCTCTAATTTATGGGAAGAAGAGTGGTGCTTTCCACTGATAGAGATCACATGATCTGTTGATTCTTGCAACATAAAATATATTGACTTAAAAAAATTGAATATACCCTTAGGGGCAATCTTAGGAGTTAATTACTGGTACCTCATGTTTGTAGCAGTAAGAAAAGATAATATGATATTTTTAAAATGAGAACTGAATATTTAAGTGAGCCAATTTACATGAGGAAAAGCATTGAAATATCTGTGGTAATGAAGTAACTGCTGCTTCATATTGTTTTATTTTTATAGCCACAGCTACTGGCACTGGGGATGACCAAATTAAAAGAAATGACATAGTTTAATGATGAGCTCATTAAAAAGGCCAAAAAGAATTAAAATAAACTAACATGCTACCATGAGTAGTTAATATAATGCAACTAGGAGAAATAAAACTATTTTTAGTTGTGATTTTGCAGTTTGTGTTTATTTAAATATTTTATTAATATCCTGGACATTTTGGCTGATAATGGTAATTGCTGAGTAATAGAAAATTTAAATAGATGTTAACTTTCCCAGGAAAATAATCTGAAAATGGAAAAAGAGTATGTAGATTACAGATGCTGTGCTATAACCCATTCACTAGTCTATCATATTTCATCAATTACACATATAGAAGTTATTGGTGGGCTGAGGGAACAGTTCAGTAGAGTGCCCTTGCCTAACATGTGGTGACCTATGGGTTCTGCCAGGTCTGTATGGCTTTGGAAGTGACTGCATGACATGATTCCCACCCCTGGAGCAGAGCCAGCAGGGCATGGGTCTTCTCAATTGATGACAGTTGCTGTAGGTGGAAGGCTGGCTTGTATAATAATGTAAATATTTTACTTTATGTTTCTCTTTTGGAAATGTTCTCCCTGCCAAGGTAGACTCCATGATAATTAGAGATGACATGACTCTATGAATTGAGAATATGTCTGGTGTTCCTCAGCGAAATGGTAACTGTGCCCTCCAGGGCAGCCCTTAAGGCTGTGGGAAAGAACACCAAAAACATGAGTTCAAGAATATAAAGAATAAATCAAGAATATAAAGAATAAATCAATGTAAGAACTGTTCTTTTTGTTTGTTTGTTTGTTTTAATTTACGTTCCAAGAGCTGCCATCCTTCCTGGTCTCTCCTCCCCACATTCTTCACCCAATCTCCCTCCCACCTCTGAGAGGGTGCTCCTCCACCCACCCTCCCATCCCCACTTTACCCCCACCAAAATCCCTCTTTCTTGGGGCATCAAGTTTCCACAGGATTAAGTGCATCCTCTTCCACTGAGGCCATACAAGGCAGTTCTCTGCTACACATGTGCCCAGGGCCCTAAACCAGCCCATGTATACGCTTTGGATTTTGGCTTAGACTCTGGGATCTCTAAAGGGTCTGGGTTAGCTGACACTGTTGTTTTTCCTATGGGGTTGCATCCCCTTTCAGCTCTTTTAGTCCTTCTTCTAACTCTTCCATATTGGTCCTTGACCTCCATCCAATGTTTGGCTCTAAAGTACCTGCATTTGTTTCAGTTGCTGGTACAGCCTCTCAGAGGACAGCCATGCCAGGCTCCTGTCTGCATGCACAATATAGATTCAGTAATAATGTCAGGATTTGGAGTATGTACATGGGGTAGATCCCAAATTGAGTCAGTCATTGTGTAGTCTTTCTTTTAGTCTCTGCTCCAGTTTTGTCCTTACATTTTCTTTAGACAGGAACAATTCTGGGTTAAAATTTTTGAACCTGCCTCAACTGGGGACCATGTCTATCTACTGGAGGTGGCCTTTTCTGGTTCCATCTCCCCATTGTTTGGCATTTCCGCTAATATCATCCCCATTGAGTCCAGGTAGCCTCTCACTTCCCAGGACTCTAGAACGTTCTAGAGGTTCCCCTTCCCTCTGGGCATCCCTCCTATTTCCCTCCATACCTGATCCTGTCCCTCCCTTCCTCTCCCTTCTCTCCCCCGACCCCCAGTTTCTTCCTTCCCTCTGCCTCCCATGATTATTTTGTTTTTCTAAGTGAGTTTCAGGTATCCATACTTGGGTCTTCCTTCATGTTAAGCTTTCTATGGTCTATGACTTGTATCATGGTATCAGTGAGTACATACATATGCATGTCCTTTTGAGTCTGGGTTACCTCACTCAGGATGATGTCCTCATTTTTGATAGCTAAATTGTATTCCATTGTGTAAATGAACCACATTTTCATTTATCAGTTGTTGATGTTAGAGCCCTAGCATTGGTGTTCTGTTCAGGACATTTCTCCCTGTGCCAATGAGTTCAAGGCTCTTTTTTACTTTCTCTCCTATTAGGTTCAGTGTATCTGGTTTTATGTTGAAGTCTTTGATACACTAGGATTTGAGTTTTGTGCATGGTGGAAAAACATGGATCAATTTGCATTCTTCTATATGCAGATCACTGGTTAGACTAGCACCATTTGTTGAAGATGCTTTCTGTTTTCCATTGTGTAGTTTTGTCTTTGTCAAAGATCAAGAGTCTATAGGTGTGTGGGTATATTTCTGAGTCTTCATTTCTATTCCATTTTCTGTCTCTCTATCAATACCATGTGGTTTTTATCACTATTGCTCTGTAGTACAGTTTGAGGTCAGGGATGGTGATTACCCCAGAACTGTTATAACTGTTTTTTACCGGATTTCTTTTTTTTTTTCTTTTTTTTCTTTACAGGATTTCTTAACTACACAAATGTAAGGATGCAATATGAATTGTATGAGGGACTTTAGTGACCTGAAAGAGCAGAGGCACTAATGAGCCAGCTTTGTCAGAAAGATATTAAGGAAAAAGGTAAAGAGATTTAGGGAGTGACTATCTTAAGGAAAGATCCCACCCTGCTAAACTTATTGTTTGTGTTTGCATTTGATCAAGAAATAGTTTGACCTTTAATCTGGAATGAACTACAATCCAGAAATGGAGGACATGCTTGTGATCCAGATCTTCAGGCTGGAAGACATAGGCTTTTGATCTGGATCTTGAGGAATAGTGGCCACAAAAAACTTTGGCCTAAATATAATGGTACACACCTTTAATTCCAGCATTCAGGAGACAGAGTCATGCAGATCTCTGAGTTCAAGGTCTGTCTACAGAGCAAGTTCTAGAACAGCCAAGCTTAGGCAGTGAAGGAGTTGTAAAGCTCAAAGCTGGTGATAATGTAATAGAACAATGGAGTCATGATCCAGCTCCAGCAAGCAGCAGACCTCAGCAGCTTTGGCCATGTGGCTCTGTATTTAGAATCAATGGGCTAAGGTTATAAAATGCTAATTTGTGGGTATAAAAAGGGAACCTGGGGTAAATGAATCAATATGCAATTTCTAAGGAAGTAGTTTGTGCAAAGTAAAAGACTGGGCTTTGGTCTGCAAGAGAGAGTTATCTCAAGCAGAGAGCTCTCTTCAGCAGAACATAGAACTTGCATCAATCACGTGCTCTGGGTGATTCCTTCTGCCACTCCCAAACACCCCTTCCTCAGGACCCTCTCCCAAGCTGAGGCTGGGACTTGGCAGGGTTTGATCCCCAGAGCCATAGAATGGGGGTAGGGAAAAGAAGTTACTAATTATTACATATTGGGAACTAAGCCATGAGGAAGAGGAGAAACATTATTGTTTATAATTATTTATATACTATTAAATCAACCACTAAAGTATTACAGGTGCAAAATAATTAGTATCTTTACTAAATATGATAACATTTATTTTTTTTTATTTTGGACCTAGTATATTTCTTTTCCTTATAAAAATTTTGGTTAGCAACTGAAATATTCTTTATTATTTTTGAGAAAATATCAAATACATTCTAAAGTTCAGCACTTTGTAATTGTGATTGCTGATGTCATTATAAATACCAAAGACATATTAACAAGAATCCTAAAGGATTTGAAATATGCTCTTGTAGTCAGCTAGCACTGAGCATCACTGCAGCAGTAGGAGGCAGACGCAAGTGAGGGCATACCTCTGACAGACAATGGTCTCTAGTATCTGTACTGTTACTTCCACAGTAACTGTTGCTATGTCATAAGACACATGATGGCATTTTCTTTTAATTTAAATTATTATTTTTTTTGGACATAGTTTTGTTTCCCAAAGTTTAGTTGAAAATTCAAAACAATGAGACAGGTTTATAGAAATTTTATCTTCATTCTTGATCTACAGAGACATTTATATTTAAGCTTGAATTGCTAACTACTGGCACTTTACTTTGTGGGAATATTGATTCAATCATTTTTCTACAAAATAGATTTAGAAAAGCTTTAAACACTTCAGAGAAATCAAAAATTAGACATCTTTAAAAAAACATACATTGCTTCTTATTTTCATGTTTATTTCATTTTTATGCACACAAATGATTTAAAATAATATGTCAACATGTCAATAGTGATAACTTCATCATAAGAATTTATTATGTGTTTATAAGAAACTAGCATGACCCAGTACAGGGGAACACCAAGGCCAAGAAGTGGGAGTGTGTGTGTAGTGGAGCAGAGAGGGGGAAGGTATAGGGGATTTGGGGGATAGCATTTAAAATGTAAATGAAGTTAATACCTAATAAAAAATTGAAAAAAAAAAAAGAAACTAGCATGAAAGGCTTAAAGTTTCCAAGCAAAATAAATAATATAAAATTTGAAGCAGAGGCACTGATTTGAGCACTGTACATGTATAGCATTATGCACTATGCCCTTTGAGAATGTACAATTATCATCTGTATAATAAATAAATAAATAAATCTTAAAAAAAAAAAAAAAAAGCAAAAAAAAAAAAAAAAAAAAAAAAAAAATCCCCAAATATTTAAAAGTTTTACCAAGGGAAAACAGTTTTCATTTAATGCCCTCATTAAATTCAAAAGTAAGTAATTCCAAGGCATTTAATATAAATATATACTATGTCCAATACTCAATTTTGGAAAAGTGGTTTTGTGTTAAAAGACATATAATTATGAATTTGAGCATCTTTATTGCCATTACTAGAATAAGAATGTTTTATGATGAAATTAAGAGTATGCATTGCTACCTGTGTCCATGTGATTGAAGGAGAAATGAAATTTAGATTTAGATCAAATGTGAGGGAAATTTCAATTCTCTACAGATCAAGAAGAAAAGTCTTTCCCACTGACTCAAAAACTCTAGACAGGAAACTTAAAAAATGATTACATCCTTCCCTACAGTAATTGAACAGTCATGTAATTTCACTCTTACTCTATAAGGACACAAGTGAACCTTGGTTAAGCAATAGAAAAAAATTGAAACTATTTAAGCTTCACACGTATCTGTTTTGTCCTTCCACATCCAGTGACATGAAATGCATTTCTTTTACAGCTATGGAAAAAATGTAATTTAAGATTTAATATCTATTCAATATGATGTTTTATACAAACTGTATTATTAACTTGATTTCAATAACATTTTTTTTATATAGACTTTATGTAGCAAAATTCTTGAAGTAAAGGCTTAGGTAATCCAACACAGAGAAAACAATACACCCCTAAGCAGGAATTCTAGGCATTTACAAAAGCATCAGGAGGGAGGAGGTTGTTTTTCTTTTCTGTCCTTCTGCACTGAAGCAGGCCATAAGCAAGCTAACATCTGGCTCCTTGATGATAGCCACCTTGTGGGTGTAAGGTGCTGCTATCTCTGTGTGACTTTGAATACCATTTCTCTAATTATTTTTGTCTTTTCAAGCATTTTGTACACACTTGTTGTCCACTTGTATGATTTCTTTGGAGATATGTGTATTAAGGCTTAATTTTTTTTTTTAGATATTTTCTTTATTTACAATTCAAATGCTATCCCGAAAGTTCACTATACCCTCTCCCTGCCCCTGCTCCCCTACCTACCCACTCCCACTTCTTGGCCCTGGTATTCTCCTGTGCTGGTTCATATAAAGTTTGCAAGACCAAGGGGCCTCTCTTCCCAATGATGGTCAACTAGGCCATCTTCTGCCACATGTGCAGCTAGACACGAGCTCTGGGACTACTGGTTAGTTCATATTGTTGTTCCTCCTATAGGGTTGCAGACCCCTTCAGCTCCTTGGGTATTTTCTCTAGCTCCTCCATTGGGGCCCCTGTGTTCCATCCAATAGCTGACTGTGAGCATACACTTCTGTGTTTG
>NC_034592.1:68887671-68895425 GCF_900095145.1 Mus pahari | reverse complement strand
TGGTCTGTTTAGAATTTTTTTCCCTGTTCCCATATCTTCGAGGCTTTTCCCACTTTCTCCTCTATCAATTTCAGTGTCTCTGGTTTTATGTGGAGGTCTTCGATTCACTTAGACTTGAGCTTTGTACAAGGAGATAAGAATGGATCAATTCTCATTCTTCTACATCATAACCAAGGCTTAATTCTTAAACCTATATGAATGTTCATATAGTTAATGGACCTTTGGGTGTGGAGGGAAGCCGAATTCACACACCCTTAGATAGTCACATAAACAAAATAATCTTAGAAAATCGTGTTAGCTCAGGGAAAATAAATAAATAAAGTCTGCTCTGAGTTGTGTCCTCAGATAAATGGGAAGGTGCTTCTGCTGTTACAGGAGCAGGTGGGGGAGCTGTGCAGTCACTTATCTGAGTACACAGCTCTAAAGACTTCACTGGCAGGGAGGACAGGACTCTGAGAGCTGTAGCTGGGTGTGACAGAGGCTCAGGACTTTGAGAGTATGTTTCCACACATAGAAGGAGGCTCAAAATCAATGCTAGTGATAGTTTTTCCCTGGGGAGCAGGGGAGTTGATATGATAGCAGGCCCATATACAGCTTGTAGTTTTGAATGTTTTCTTTGGAGAATGTGGTTATAATTTCCTATTCTTGAAATAGAAACATACACTCATGTTAATGTCAAATATTTTAAGCATGTCTTGGTTAAGAATATCAGAGTTTTAGGAGAGTGAATTCTGTGCACTGTAGAGTATCTGGTGTCGGTGAGGGCAGTGGTGGAGAATTAGCCTTTTTTAACCAGTCAGATAAGAACTGGAAGGCCAGGCTCTTAAGAGGACTGGACTTGCATGGGACATTGTCTTCTTTCCAAGATGCTCTATACTGTACACAGTTATGAGCAGCCACTGTTACTGCCCCCCCCTCCCCAGCATGCCTTCATTTGCTACAATTCACCCATTCATCATATTCTTAAAGCTAGAAATGGCCTAGTTGAGAGAACCCAGGGACTGGCAACCTAGTTTCTTCATTTGTAGTAAACCTGTCTGTTTATTCTTTCCCAAGAAAGCAAAACAATTAAAAACCAGCAGCTTCAAAAGAGCTTCTTTTCAATCACAAGTGGCCATTTTCATTCAAGCTTTCAGAGAATTTTCTCCCTTTAAGCCAACAGAAAGAGATTGTGGGGAAGAACAATGATTCCTTTCCTTTTCATCCACTGCACAATTAATAGCCTTTTCTCCTCTCTCCCTGACTGGTATTATTGAGTGGACTGTGGAGAAATAAAGAGAAGCTCTGTCAAATAAATAAGTTAGCTCTGAAGTGATTTTTCAACCCTCTGCAATAGCCAGCCATTGTACTCAGCGTCACTGCAGCCACTGAGTTTTTACTGCAGAGACCTAATAAGAGACAAAAGCCCTTGACTTTGCTGAATAAAATGAATACTAATGACAGTCATCAATAAAAATAACAAAAGTGCTCATCATCTATGCATAATTACCTCATGTGTAACAACCATGATGAACATCATTAGTATCTGTCTGTATTACAAGTTGTATTTGGGTCCAGTACTTAGTTTGCCCAGGTTCTGTGGTTCCATGGTTGAAAAATTGAGTACTCCATCACTTCTTCATAACCCCACTGTGTTGAGGATAGTTATCTAGGTCAAACATGCTTTCCTCTTTGAGTTCTAGTTTACCTACTTGTGCAGTAAACATTGTCACTTACTGTTACTGGGAGAGTGGAATGAGAACACATGGAGGTCGAGTCAGGTATGCGTGAGGGTGGGGTGGGTGGGTGTGGTATGATGGGGGTAGGGTGAGGTAGGGATGTGGAGTGGGGTGGGGTAGGTGCGTTGGGGAGTGGGGATGGGGAGCCTGTTCCCAGCCAGGTTACCACAAGCCCCGTTAGTATTTACACTCCCTTTAACCTTTCTGATTTTCCCTCAGATTGTGGACTCTTCAAGTTCACTCTACTTTCTTACTTATCCATAATGCCCTCAACCATTGTCCTCTTATAAATTGCTTTGTTTCTCTTATAGCCTTCTCTCTTTGCTTCTCATCAAGGTTGCCTAGTTCAGCAGAGACTTCGTGTTTGAGTTGGCTCCCCTTCAAAGTCAATTTTTAGGTCATAGGAGCTCCCTGCATCCTTGGCTCCCTCCCTTCTCTTTTGTATTTGCATGGATTTAAAAATACACCGTCCTTAAAACCTATCAGATTTATGTCTTAATATTCAAATACTAACTTCACTGCCAACATTCCAGAAGATATGTGTAGTCCCTTGACTCTATGAGGAGCACTGTCTAATATGGGAATATATCTGCAGACTTTGGTCCTTTTCAGGGGTCTTAGAGGAACATTCATCATTCTGCTCAGAGTATGTCCCCCACATGTGCTTCACATGTGCACCAACACTATGTTCTACATCATCTATCATTCTCTCTCTCTTAGTTTATGTTTCCCACTGTGTTTTCTCTCCTTGGCAGAAAGAATCACTTTCTCTGGTTAACTTCATCATCTTGACTTCCTTTCTTTGAATGTGTTTAGTTTAGTTTAGTTCTTTTTTTTTCAATGTAAAAGTCTCTCCCTGTGCTCTGCTATTTTCTTTCCCCCCTTAGTTTCACTTCATATTGTAAATCTTTTTTTCTCATGCCCCCCCACTTAGTGTGTTATAAGTAGTGAGTTGCTAGGGATGACTGATTTAGCATTCACAGATAACACAATACACCAAAGTCATGAGGGCAGAAAGAGTGATAGGAAAGCCTGGCAGCCTCCTTTTCAAAGGCAAGTGGGTATATAGAGGCCTGGAGTTGACCAGACACTTCTAGACCACCTCTCTTCAGTAAACTTGGTCTCAGAGATGAAGGCTCACTGGCTGTAGCCAGGACTTACCACTTGAGGTGCATTTTCCTTGACAAGAGGGGCTAGGGCTTGGCTAGGGCTCCTTCCTGTACTCCTCTTGTCCAGTCTTCAGGGTCTCCTTCCTGTCTCCAGCCTTTAGTACAAAGACCTGCAGGGCTCAGCTGTAAGAGAAAGTCAAGGCCAATTACTTCAGCAGGGGGCACTTGTTGATAGCATTGAGGTTGATGGACACCTCTTCCTCACTGTGCCCTTCAGATAGGAATGTGATACCAGGGACCATAAAGGGTACAGTGCAATGAGTCTCACAACAGTTGCTATGGCAATTTCTTCACTGGAAAATTTCTGAGTAAGAGCATGGACATGTTGGGTTTCAGCAAGATCCTTCAAGGTAGATGGGATGGCCACTCAGAGCCATGCAGACACCATCCAAAGTCTTTTTTAGTTACATTCTGACACCTCTGCAAGTCAAGGTCTCCATCAGTGAGGCCTCAACACTGGCATATTTCTGATGGCAAGGGTTCAGAGGGAGTGTTCCCCATTGCCAGGACACCATGCTACTTGGTAAAGTCAGTTCCATTCTTTGTGCATTGGGCATTGCATTTAAAATGCTCATCCAGCCCCTGGTTGGTTCATGGCAGAGGCATCACTTCCTTGTCTACCTTTATGCCATCAGCATATCTGACAGTGCCAAAAGGTTGCAGTTATCTCCTAACTGACAAATCTTAATCCATATTTACTCCTAATCCTGGCATCATATACTTTCTTTTAGAGTTACAGGACCTTAAAATGTGATTACCATATAATGTCTCTCCTCCATTTGGAATGTTCTTTTCTGCTTCTCCCACCCCTTGGATCCAATTTTTCTACCTGGCCTATTATTTATATTTTGGGCATTGCTTTTTTTTCCATACTGTTCATTAAATTTTGGGCTATATTTGGAGGTTATCTTTTTTGTTTCAGTATTGATTGTATGTTGTGCTTTTCGTGGGCCACCCCCTTCTTATGTGTATTATAGAATTTCAAGGCCATGGACCAATCATTTATGAGAATGATGTTTGTCCACACCCAAATCTCGGTGTCCACTCCTTCAAGAACATCCAGCAGGAAGAAATTCTAATTTAATCAGCAAAAATGTATTCAAAAGCCATGCTTCCATTACTCTTAACTAATAGGATGTAGCATCTGAACACTGATAAATTATTTAAACTATTTGAACCTCAATATCTTTAGAAATTTGGACAATACAACCTCCCTTGCAGAGCTTTGGGAAGAACAAGAGCAATGTGTGAACTCTTTCATATTCAAAGAGTTTTGCTCTATACTACAGGCCTCATAGCATCTGAGACATCTTTCTGTCTTTTGACCTTCTTTCCTTCAAACAATTTTTTATTTTCTAAGTCTCCTGCAAAGCCACATTTCAGAATATCTTTAGCTTTCCGCTAAAGTTCTTTATTAACTACAATTTTCTCATTCCAGTACCAACTTAACTTTTCTAAAATATACCACTCAATTTTGTCTCCCAAGGCTCTTGATAGATAACTTTCTATATTTAGAAAAATATTTAAGAAAATGTAAAAACATTCCTATCACATTACCTCAAGTCTAACTTTTTTATTTCTTTAGAAAATATTTCAGAATTTGAAGGGATAATGAAGTTCTTAAGAAAACATTTATTTATTATTTTTTGCCTCAATTAGTGATAAATGGTTACATGGGTCTTACTGGAAGCAGATAAAATTTAAAAGTAAAGAAACAAAGTAACTCCAGCAACATATATTTTGAGTTTCCTTAGACTGTCCTTGTATGAACTATAGATTTCCCATAAATATTTATGCTACTGCATTGTCCTCAGAAAAACTGATGGATATTTTAAATAGAATCTCTGGATTATAGGCTATTCCAGAAAATAAAACTCTTTTAAATAACAGTTTTTATTATCATATACATTAAATACATATTTAAGGATTTATTTTTTATCTTAGGTGAATATTTGGGTATCTACATATATGTATGTGCACCATGTGCATGCCTGATGTCCTTGAGGCTAGAACAGGGCAGCAGATTCCCTGGAGCTGGAGTTCCAGGTGGTTGTGAGCAACTATGTTGGGGCTAGGATCTGAACTTGAGTTCTCTACAAGTATAGTAAGTGCTCTTATCTACTGAGGCATCTTTTCAGCCCCTAAACATTGAAGAGCACTATATTTATATTAAAATATTCTAATTAACATTTTGGCAACCTGCTAGTGTTTATATTTTTTCTCAGAGAACTATAAGACATCAATTATGCAAAAACTTGAAGTGTTTTCATTTTATTGGCTCTGCGACATGTTATCTATAGGGTGTTTAAATTGCTTATTACATTTCCAGAGGATGCTTTCTGGTCTGATTTGCTATAGTTTCTAGTGGTCTCTGATAGGAAGAAGACTTGTTTGCATTGTTGACTTGATGACACAGACATCTAGTCCTACAAGTCAGCCCTATTCTTTTAAGGCTTGATTCTTCTTCAGACATCACTAAAGGAAGGGAAAAAACTCTGCCATCTGCCATTTGACTCTCTGTGTATAAGAGACGTCCTAGCCCAACTCTGAAACTTTAACTCTGTAGCTCTAGACCTTGGCAGAACTTACAAACTTCTATATTTCTCCCATTAGGAAAGCTCCTGACTTGTTTGGGGAGAGCTAAGATGTAACTTTTGGTTTTAGATGGCCATATCTGTGATTTCTACTATTTTTCTGGCTGTGTAACCTTGACAAGTTCTTGGTACTTTGCTACCTCATTTGTGAAGTAGTAATAACATGAAGCTCATGGACACTTGTTAGGACCAAGCAGTTAATGCAACGCAGTGCTTCCATGTGTGTGTCTCCTGTGAGCACAGAGATAATTACTGTCATTACCTTCATTACTTAGTAGGAGGTGAAACTGCTGAATGTTTTGGACACCAGTTTTAGAGAAAGGAGGGCCCGGGAAGGGGATGTCGAGCAGTGAACCTTAGCTTTCTAGTGACAAAGCAAAATCCCCATAAATTTGTCAGAGCTGGAAATTTCCTTCTCCACTCTTCCTTATTCTCCTTGATTCTTTGTGTGTGTACCCCAGGGCTTGCTTGACATGAGTGACATGAGGAATCACTCTCTAGGTATTTCCTAAGCTGCTCTCCCATCTATTTTAATTGCTAGAGTCTTTTGACCTTTGAGTTCTTTTCTTCTATTGTGTGTGTCTGAGGCATGTGGAGGTTGAAATAATGCTGGCAAACTTCATTTTGCTAATTATAGAAAAATAATTTTATTACAAAAAATCTTGATTGCTGCTTCTTTTCACTTTGAAGTTATGTTATCCTAAATGTTTGTGAATTACAAACTTCACTGAGCACCTTAATAAACTAGTACCCTCAGCCTGACATAGTTCATTTGAAGTGTTATATATTATATATAATATATATTATAAAATTATTTAAATTCTGATCACTATTTAAACATATTCATTAGAATTGAAGTATAAATTACCTGAAGGTAAAGTGCTGACTATCATGTTTCATATAATTTTATTTTAGCCCCTTAAAATACCAAAGGTAGTTATAGTGGTTTGAAGGAGACGTGTCTTCCATTAGATCAGATATTTGGGCATTTGTCCCCCAGTGGTAGAAGTTATGGAAAACATAATATTTTCCAGTTCCTCCATTTTCCTGAAAATGTTATGTTTTCATTTTTTCTTAATGGGTAAATGAAATTCCATGTGTATACATACAACATGTTCTTTACCCACTGATCAGTTGATGGACATTTAGTCTGAGTCCTTACCTTACTGCTAAGAGTATAGTGCATGGTATGCAAGTGTCTCCATATGCCTGAGAGTGTTATAGTGGAGTATATGATAGTTCTACTTTTAGTTTTTATTTCTTATTTAATTTTTATTCATAATCATAAACTTAACTTTGCAATCTAACTAGACTTGAAGGTGAATGAAGAAAATATGGAACCTAAAGAACTTCAGTGAGAGCAGAGATTACAGGACATTTTAAGCAGATGGGGTAGGGGTACTCTCTTGAGCTATAGAAGGAATGGTTTGATGGGTAAAATGCCTGCAAGTCTAAAGATATTAGAGTTGTCCACAGTCAGAAATGGTGATCTTCTTGCTGGTCTTGTCATTCCTGGACCCAGAGCGCTCCATGTCTTCCACAGTGTTCATGCCTTCTTTCACCTTCCCAAAGACCACATTCTTGCCATCCAGCCATTCAGTCTTGGCAGTGCAGATAAAAAACTGGGAACCATTTGTGTTTGGTCCAGCGTTTGTCATGGACAAGATGCCAGGACCTGTATGCTTCAGGATGAAGTTCTCATCCTCAAATTTCTCTCCGTAGGTGGACCTGCCGCCAGTGCTATTATGGCATGTGAAATCACCACCCTGGCACATGAATCCTGGAATAATTCTGTGAAAGGAGGAACCCTTATAGCCAAATCCTTTCTCTCCAGTGCTCATTGCAAGAAAGTTTTCTGCTGTCTTTGGAACTTTGTCTGCAAATTGCTCGAAGGAGACGCGGCCCAAGGGTTTGTTATCAGCTGTGATGTTGAAGAACACGGTGGTATTGACCATGGCTGCAGCAAGCGGTGAAAAGCAACAGTGACATCTGCTCTACTTTTAGTTTTAAAAACCATCTCCACACTGATTTACACAGTGGCTACATTTTATATATATTTTTATTTTAGAAAGATTATCAACTTTAGGGCCAGCAAATATCTTCAACAAAATTATAGAAGAAAACTTCCCGTACCTAAAGAAAGAGATGCCCATGAACATTCAAGAAGCCTATAGAACCCCAAATAGACTGGACCAGAAAAGAAATTCCTTCCAACACATAATAATCAGAACAACAAATGCACTAAGTAAAGACAGAATATTAAAAGCAGTAAG
>NC_034592.1:68879307-68886006 GCF_900095145.1 Mus pahari | reverse complement strand
TTTTAGAGTTCAATGAAAATGAAACCACAACATACCCAAACTTATGGGACACGATGAAAGCATTACTGAGAGGAAAACTCATAGCTCTGAGTGCCTCCAAAAAGAAACTAGAGAGAGCACACACCAGCAGCTTGACAGCACACCTAAAATCTCTATAACAAAAGGAAGCAAATTCACCCAAGAGGAGTAGTCAGCAGGAAATAATTAAACTCAGGGGTGAAATCAACCAAGTGGAAACAAAAAGAACTATTCAAAGAATCAACCAAACCAGGAGCTGGTTCTTTGAGAAAATCACCAAGAAAGAAAAACCCTTAGCCAGACTCACTAGAGGCACAGGGACAGCATTTTAATTAACAAAATCAGAAATGACAAGGGAGACATAACAACAGATCCTGAGGAAATCCAAAGCATCATCAGATCCTNCTACCAAAGGCTATACTCAACAAAACTGGAAAACCTGGATGAAATGGACAAATTTCTAGACAAATACCAGATACCAAAGTTAAATCAGGATCAGATTAATGACCTAAACAGTCCTATAGCACCTAAAGAAATAGAAGCTGTCATTAATAGTCTCCCAACCAAAAAAAGTCCAGGACCAGATGGGTTTAGGGCAGAGTTCTATCAGACCTTCAAAGAAGACCTAATTATAGTTCTTCTCAAACTATTCCACAAAATAGAAACAAAAGGTATTCCACCCAATTCATTCTATGAAGCCACAATTACTCTGATACCTAAACCACATAAAGACACAATAAAGATAATTTCAGACCAATTTCCCTTAAGAATATCGATGCAAAAATACTCAATAAAATTCTTGCAAACTGAATCCAAGAATACATCAAAACAATCATCCATCATGATCAAGTAGGTTTCATTCCAGGGATGCAGGGATGGTTTAATATAAGGAAATCCATCAATGTAATCCACTATATAAACCAACTCAAAGACAAAAACCACATGATCATCTTGTTAGATGCTGAGAAAGTATTTGACAAAAATCCAACACCCATTCATGATAAAAGTCTTGGAAAGATCAGGAATTCAAGGCCCATACCCAAACACAATAAAAGCAATCTACAGAAAATCAGTAGCCAACGTCAAAGTAAATGGAGAGAAGCTGGAAGCAATCCCAGTAAAATCAGGGACTAGACAAGGCTGCCCACTCTCTCCCTACCTATTCAATATAGTACTTTAAGTACTAGCCACAGCAATTAGACAACAAAAGGAGAGCAAGAGGATGCAATGGAATACTACTCAGCTATTAAAAACAATGAATTTATGAAATTCCTTAGCAAATGGATGGATCTGGAGGGTATCATCCTGAGTGAGGTAACCCAATCACAAAAGAACTCACATAATATGCACTCACTGATAAGTGGATATTAGCCCTGAAACCTAGTATACCCAAGATACAATTTGTAAAACACATGAAACTCAAGAAAAAGGAAGACCAAAATGTGGACACTTTGCCCCTTCTTAGAATTGGGAACAAAACTCCCATGGAAGGGGTTACAGAGACAAAGTTTGGAGCTGAGACGAAATGATGGACCATCCAAAAACTGCCCCACCCAGGGGTCCATCCCATAATCAGCCACCAAACGCAGACACTATTGCATACACCAGCAAGATTTTGCTGAAAGGACCCTGATATAGCTATCTTTTGTGGGGCAATGCCAGTGCCTGGCAAACACAGAAGTGGATGCTCACAGTCAGCTATCGGATGGAACACAAGGCCCCCAATAGAGGAACTAGATAAAGTACCCAAGGAGCTGAAGGGGTCTGCAACCCTGTAGGTAGAACAACAATATGAACTAACCAGCACCCCCAGAGCTTGTGTCTCTAGCTGCATATGTAGCAGAAGATGGNCTAGTCAGCCGTCATTGGGAATAGAGGCCCCTTGGTCTTTCAAACTTTATATGCCCCAGTACAGGGGAACACCAGGGCCAAGAATGGGGAGTAGGTGGGTAGGGGAGTGGGGGGGTATAGGGGACTTTGGGGATAGCATTTAAAATGTAAATGAAGTAAATACCTAATAAAAATTGAAAAAAAAAAGAAAGATTAAAATTGCTGTTTAGGCATATCCCACCTCTTCTGGATAACATTTCCAATTTCTTATGTTTATTTTACTGAAATCACAAATATTTCTGTGTTGTTATATATCTTATATTTTAAGATATAATCAACAGTTATGTCTTCTTCCACTAAAAACCCTCCTTCACTTTAAAACCCTCATTGTGCACTGTGTTTAGAAAAAGAAAGCAGTTAAAACCCCCTTTATGTATTATTTGTGAGTATCCAGAATGAAGACCAGGCAATCAAAACCAACTTCTTCATTTATAAATAAGGATACAATGAATTTAATTTAGGAATTTTTAAATCTAATAAAATAAGTGCAATTGTGATTGCAAATGTTGAGATGAAGGATGAATCAAAGGGAAGTTATGATTTTTTTTTAGTTCAGTTATTCAGGTGCAATACTTAGGGCAGTAATGGATATATGTCAGTACTTGTATTTTTCATGTTAAAGGATATAACTCATGTTCACTTGTAACTACTAGTATTACATTTGACTAACAGTGTGATTTTCTTTCCACACTCTATTGTTAGGATTAAGTAGTACTTTGTAACGTAAATCAACAGTCCTAATGGATTTTCAAGATCAGATTGTTCAGTGTATTACTTCTGAGTACAGATACTTCAATATCTTTATAAACTGTGCCTTATGATTTAAAACAGTGTCCCACTCTTCCCTTCTGTATACACTGATTAGCATAATGCATTAGCTGGAGCTGCTAGCTTTTTATTACCATGGCAGGGATAAATTGACCACATTTTAAAGCTAGCCTTAGTGAAAAAACTATAAACATATAGATAAGGGTGTTCTGTGTGCATAGTCTATATAATTCATCAGGCAAACTGTGAGGCTAGTGTAGCAGCTCCAACCAACTCTGTGAGGAGCTTCTCTTAGGCACCTGAGAATAGATCCTATGTTATCACTCACAGTGTTGAGGTAGAATAATGTTTAGGTTATTGTGTACTTGACTCCGTGTGAGTTAAAGCTCTTCCTTATATGAAGGCCACAGGTACAGCAAAGGTAAATTTTTTGCTTGTTCTAATGTTTTGTTCAGAGAAAGCCTCCTTCCTCTCTAGTAACAGTGGGTTTCTTGTACTGTCACAATCACTAGAAAATACCACAAAATCTTATCCATAAGCAAATATAGATTTAATTTCTAGTAACATATTTTCTTTTTGTAAAAGTAAGGCAAAATGGCACTTTAGAATGCAAGGTGCCAAATTCACTCAAGAGCTCTAATTATATTGGCTTATTCTGTGCCCTTTGCCCTAATAATAACTAAGTTAGCTTCCCAGAGTTTCCAGTGTATCCCTAAATGATCGTTCACAGTGTTGTTCGAGGGTACTGGTAATTCCAGCTACTATGATGATTTCCACTCCCCTCCACACAGATATAGCGATGTGTTGATTTAATATGCTCAGAATTACCACCCACACACGGAAAATTAAAAATAAAAAAGTAGGAAAATTAAAGTACTACCTGTTAATATTTGTGGAACAAGTTTATAATGTTACTATTGGTAAACTTAGAGCAGTCATTTGTTGGGAGCCATCTAGAAGAGGCTAAGATTAGCGATAACTTTTCTGGAGATGGTCCACTGTTTCTGTATAGTCTGTGGTGGGTGAGCTCTGAATTGCAAGGCTTTCCCAAATCTCATCTCAGGATTGATTTTTATTGGTAATATGCCTTTCCTGTCATTACTAAATTAGTCTAATAATTCCTGGGCATTAGTCCACCCTATTGAGCAGATCTCCTGCTGATCAAGGAAGATGTACTCTCTTGTAGTAATGCTATATAGACAAATTAATGATTTCATAATTCCTAATAATGATTCTACAGAACTACTAAATTTATACAAGCGATTTTGAACCCTCTATAGAAAAAGCTGCAATTAGAGCTGTATAAACCTTCATGTGTAATGGACTAATAGCACTAGGAAAGAAAGCAGGCTTGGAAGAGATTTATGAACAGGGAAAACATTCCTTCTAGTATGGCTGTGAAACCATTTTGATAACTAAGACCATAATCTGGGAATTGGCAATTTATTGTAGGTGCAATGACAGAAGATAAAATATTTGCTGGATCTATCTATACTAAGCTTCAAAACTAATGAACCACTAGGAAGGTGATTTGCTTCTTGACAAAACCATGCTAACTTATGGCATAAGAATTATTGTTATAAACTTTTAATGAACTTGAAGAGATAGTGACAACTAATGAATGTTTAATTAGATAACTAGTCTTAATGGAAACTATTGGAAACATTTCTGATGAAACTTCTTATTTAATTTATGATGAACTTTTGGAATGTATGCATATGTAAGTATAGGTATGTGTATGTAAGTATGCATGAATACTGGTGGAGTGGATGAGATAGGTAGTTGGGTCTGACCAAAATATGTATGTGTATGAATGTACATATGTCTGTGCATATTTGCTTATGTAAACATTTTTCTTTCTGCTTGCATGACCTTCTTTTCCTGGTTTACAAAGAGCTAATAAGCTCCAAGCCTCCCTCTTGCTAGCAGGAATTAGTTGCCAAATGTATATCTGTCTGTGTATACATATGTTTACTTAAGAGTTAAAAGAGTTCAGAGTTTCTTGCTGGGTATTTTTACCAGCCCCAGATAACTAAGTTTGTTCCATCAGTAGTACTGACTTCGTAAATTGCCTGACCTTGTGGTTGGGTCTGTTATCAGCATGACCTCAATTGCCAAAGCTTCCCCTGCCCCCATACTCTGCCTTTGCAGGGCACGCTCTCAGCATTAATTCTATTTACTTTAGTAGAAAATAGAAGTTATGTGCTAAGTCAAGGAGTAAGAATTGAAAAATTATCAACTAAACACATATTTTAGCAAGAATTATTGAGATGGAAAAAGTGCAACTGTGCATTTACCTAGCGAAAAGGTGATATAAGCTAACATCCACTAAGACTGTAAAGAATATTTAGGAGTCCAATTACATTATAGCAGTTGGATAAATTACTCAATTTTGAGATAAATACACACAAGTAAAGTTGAATACAAAGTAGGAATCCAGGCCAATCACCACAATAGAATCAGGTCAACGAGAGAACCATAACTAGAATGCCTCAGAAACAATATTTTTGTCAAACTTCCAAGAAACTGTTCCTAATATCTTTATTATGGTTAAATACAGATATTCTCAGGGGCTATAAGAAAGAGAAAGATATAAAACAAGAAAAGCTAATAGTAAATTACTGTTATTATATATAAATTTTAACAACTCTAATATACAATAGTAAGATAAAGGCAGTGTCATTTCTAACCAATATACTCAGATCCCAATCTATATATTCACAAACAAATTTCAACATGTCATACAAGACAAAAAAATGTATCTCAGTCTATTGATACAGATCAAAAATGTTTCTACGGAAGTGATAGACAAGTTCTCCAACCATCAGGGGAAAATTCTCTGGCAAGTTAAGAGTGTAAAAAGAATATATTACTTGGAGTATATCTCAAATATTCTAACAGCCAAATTTTCGTTGATGTATAAGCGTCTTCCATATGGATATAACATATGATAATACATCTTGTACAAAAAATGTGAAAGTAACATAACTTACAAGCTACCAATGACTGAATCTGGCAAAAGTGTGCAGGACTTGTATGGAACGAGTGTAGGTTAGTGGATAAAGCCTGCTCAGCATGCCTGAATTCTTAGGCTCAACAACCATAGGAGCAAAAAAGGACCTTTATAATGAAATTCATACCGTAATATGAAAGAGGACAAAATTTAAAAAGGATGTAAAATAAGAAAAGCAATGCTTATCTTATTTAAAACACATTCAATATATAGTTAATTATAACCACATATAGTTGGATATAATTAAAATATACCATTTTTTGTTTTTTCTAATTTATTTTTTCTAATTTTTCTTATTTTTCTAATTTTTCATTTTTTTCTAATCAAAGACACTGGCTCTGATCAACATAGAAGGATAAACAATCAGGGAAGCAATTCTTTGAATAAGCATATTCTTCCTTTCTTGATGTAAAGACATTTGAAGCTACAGAAATTAAAGATGTCTTAAGGCTGGGGACATATCTCAGTGACAGAGTAGTTGCCTGATATGTGTGAGGCACTGAGTTCAATTCCGAGTACAACTACAACTTTTTATTAGTTATGTATTTATTCTTCAAGAGTTTTGTACATACATATGAAATATTTTGATCACATTTACACTTTCCTCCCATTCTAACCCTTTCCTGGACCTACATTTTGCTCCATAAAGAGTTTAAGGGTGTTTAAAAATAAAAATCCATATCTTTGAGGCTTTCCCCCACTTTCTCCTCTATAAATTCCAATGTCTCTGGTTTTATGTGGAGATCTTTGATCCACTTAGACTTGAGCTTTGTACAAGGAGATAAGAATGGATCAATTCGCATTCTTCTACATGATAGCCGCCAGTTGTGCCAGCTCCATTTGTTGAAAATGCTGTCATTTTCCCACTGGATGGTTTTAGCTCCCTTGTCAAAGATGAAGTGACCATAGGTGTGTGGATTCATTTCTGGATCTTCAATTCTATTCCATTGATCCACCTGTCTGTCACTGAACCAGTACCATGCAGTTTTTTTTTTTTTTTTTTTTTTTTT
>NC_034592.1:68870930-68878785 GCF_900095145.1 Mus pahari | reverse complement strand
TGCTGAAGGGACCCTGATATAGCGGCCTCTTGTGAGGCTATGTCAGTGCCTGGCAAACACAGAAGTGGATGCTCACAGCCAGCTATTGGATGGAACACAGGGCTTCCAGTGGAGGAGCTAGAGAAAGTACCCAAGGAGCTGAACGGGTATGCAACTCTATAGGTGGAACAATATGAACTAACCTGTACCCCCAGAGCTCATGTCTCTAGCTGCATATGTAGTAGAAGATGGCCTATTTGGCCATTATTGGCAAAGAGGCCCCTTGGTCTTGCAAACTTTATATGCCCCAGTACAGGGGAATGCCAGGGCCAAGAAGTGGGAGTCGGTGGGTAGGGGAGCAGGGGAGGGGGGAGGGTATAGGGAATTTTCGGGATAGCATTTGAAATGTAAAATAAAGGAAATATCTAATAAAAATCAATCAATCAATCAATCAATCAATCAATCAATCCAGAGGCTCACCCAGTCACGTCTTTTCTGCTTATGTTTTCATATGTGTTATGAGGATCTTAGTTTGTATACTAAGCACCCATGTGAGAACCAGGCAAGGAATCACACATCTGTAACCTCAGGGCTGGAGTTCAAACAGATAGATCCCAAAGCTTGCTAAGTAGCTATTTGAGACAATCCAGGATTGTGGAGTTTAGGGAGATAGCCTGTCCATAAGATAAAGAGAATGACTGAGGAAAACATCCAACCTACATTCTCTACCTCCACGTGTAGGTGCACATATGTGCATATGCACCTGCAATTTTCATGTGCAGCTACACACACTTGTGTACACATGTGCATATAACACACATAGACACACACACAGACACAAACATAGACATACACAGACACACACTCACAGACACACACTCACACACACACACATAGAATCATAGACAGAAACACAGACAGACAGACAGACAGACAGACACACACACACATACACACACACACACTCACATGATCTTTACTTCTTTAGAAGGATGAGGTATGTGTTGCACCATAGTAACTTTCAGGAAATTGCAGAGTTATTCAGTTATTTTCCTTTGATTTAAAAAAAAACTTCATTATATATTTAATAGGTATAAGAAATATAGAAAAAATATAAAAAGTAAGAGCTTAGAAGTAAGTTGTAACACAAAACTGAAATGTTTGAAGTATCAATTTATTGTTTATAAATTATGTAGTTTGATGTCAACCTACGAATTGTAATTTGATGAATAGAATGTTTTGTCTACATTCCCTCAGAAACTAAAGGAGAAATAATGTTATGTTTTATGTAAAGTATGTGTGCAAGACTTGAGATGTTAATTTTCTTTTCTATCTTTTTTCCTGAGGTGAACCATAAAGTCAGCCTTACAAGTTTTCCCTTTAAAAGTTATTCTCTGCACAAAAAATTAATAAAAGTGAGTGTTGTGTTATATATTGCAGATAAGCATAATTTCCAACTCATTTCATATTTTTACTTTACTTTTCTTTTTTTTAATATTTGCAAGCAAGTATTGTTAGGGGCAGTGAAAGTAGAGTAGTAATTACATTTCCCAAGGATGTTGTTCTTCACAGTGTCTCTTTGACTGTTCAGATTAAAACTATGATCAGAATAAAATTTCATACATAACTGTCTCATTTCCAAGATGTGATATAGATACAATAAAAACATTTTGAGGGTACTGGGTTTTCTCTTACCTGGCCTGATGAGCAGTGATGTCATAGTTTTGTCATTTTCCCTTTGTTTGATGTGTTTAACTATTGTGTCATTTTTTAGTGCTGTGTATTCAGTTTAGTAATAAGATAGGATCACTTTCTGTCACAATTTCTGTGTCAAGAATCCAGCACATCTCCACTGACCTTTCTGCTTAGAGTTCTAATGAAGATTTGCCACTTATATTCAGGTAACTGACTAAAATCACATTAGAGCAGATATAGGACTCATGACATTCTGTTTCTTCAAGGCCAGTGGGATAATTCTGGATTCTTTTTGCTACCATGAAGACTAATGCAGTCCAATTAAATGAATGTGTTTCCCCACCACGTTCACAGAGTTCTATGAGGTGTGTGCCTCAGGGGTAGGTATTGGGAGGCACTTTAGAATTCTGACTAACAAGTTATTTATTGTTTCAGTCTTTTTTCTTTTCTTTCTTTTTTTTTTTTTAGCATAACACTCACACCCAAAATCTCTGAATATTTAAAACTTTCTCTTTGCTTTGTTTTAGTGCCTGAGCAATACAAAGAACTATATTTTGATGATATGTATTGATAAGAGGAGTTCTGCTCTGAGTTTAATTTTGATTAGCACATGGAACAGTATGTTATGCATCTTAAGAATGATCAAACTTTCCCAGTACTTACAGACACTTAAAATGTAGATAATGTTAACATTGAAAGTTTATTTGCAAATATAATATTCAAGGTATTAAAAATTGAATCTTAAAGAGTATTGCTAGTGAGGATTGTTACTTAAGGGTTAATTGATAGAATAAGATATTTTAAGAGATACATAACAAATGAACTCTAAAATTAGGTGGAAAGTCATAGTAGAAACAGAGAGTTTTAAAAGATTTATTTGTATTATTTTTAATTGTGTGTATGTGTGTGTTTGGGGATGTGAATGTGAGTGTGTATGCCCGCAGAAGCCAATGGAGTTGGATATCCCTGGAGCTGGATTTACAGGGAGTGGTGATTCACCTGATGTGGGTTCTGAAAATTGAGCCTGGGTTTTCTGGAAGATTAGTCTATTCTCTCAACCACCAAACCATTCCTACAACCCCTAAAAAAAACCTTATTGTTAAAATAGATGTCAAAATTCTTTAATATTCAATAATATATCTCTAAGGCAGAGTAACCATAGAAGCATAATACCTATAATCATATTTTTATTTCTTTTTAAAAAGATAATGCATTAAGACTTTTATTCTTTGAAGTAAAGTTGTTATAATCAATGATGAAGTTGGTTGTGACAATAAAAAACAAATGGATTAATAAAAACCCTGTATTTTGTATTATTGGTTAGTTGCAGAGCCCTGTAAGTCAATAGAAGAGAGACTTCAAAGGAAAGGCACCATAAAAATTTAGGTGTGCATAAAGCACTGGTACACTTTTCAGATACAATCCTATAATGAGCTGGAAGTACTGTCAGAGGAATGGATTAGAGAAAAGAAGGAAAGAAAAATGACTTATAACTTTAAACTCCCATTTGCGGGCAGGTAGTGCAGGTACCAATTCTTGTCAGTCCAGCTATGCTATTACATTTATTAACTTGTGTCAGAATATTGGCCCTGTACCATCAGAGTGTGGGAAACGTTTGGCCTCTACCCTCTGTGTGTGCCTCCTCTCTTTCCCAGAAGAGATTAAAAGGGAAGTTCAGATAACTTCAGGGTATTCTCTTTAATATCAGCTTCAACTGACAGATTTTTGTGGTTAGTCTTGGCAGGTTTCTTGAAGTGTGAGATCAATGAATAACAACTCCCAGGGCTCTTAAAAAGAAAACAAAAGCTTTGAGTAATACTTGTAGAAATGTTTTGCCTGAATTTTTAAAATTATGTTTCTATCAGAGTAAATGAAAGCTCATGAAGATGAGGAATTTTGTATTTAATATGTTTTGAAACATATTTAAATGATTTAATATGTTTTCTTATTAGATATTTTCTTTACTTACACTTCAAATGCTATCTCCTTTCCTGGTTACCCCCCCAAAACCCCCTATCCCATCCCTACTTCGCCTGCTCACCAACCCACTCACTGCTGTTTTCCTGCTCTGGCATTCCCCTACACTGGGGCACTGAGCCTTCACAGGACCAAGGGCCTCTCCTCCCATTGATGCTAAACAAGGCCATCCTTTATTACATATGTGGCTGGAGACATGGGTCCCTCCATGTGTACTCTTCGGTTGGTGGTTTAGTCCCTGGGAGCTCTGGGGGTACTGGTTAGTTCATATTGTTATTCCTCCTATAGGGCTGTAAACCCCTTCATCTCCTTGGATCCTTTTTCTAGCTCCTCCATCGGGGACCCTGTGCTTATTCCAATGGTGGGCTGAGAACATCCACCTCTGTATCCTCTGTATTTGTTAGGCACTGGTAGAGCCTCTCAGGAGACAGCTATACTAAGCTCCTTTCAGCAAGCACTTGTTGACATCCACAATAGTGTCTGGGTTTAGTGACTGTATAAGGGATGAATCCCCAGGTGGGGCAGTCTCTGGATGGCTTTTTCTTCAGTCTCTGTTCCAAACTTTGTCTCTGTATCTGCTCCCATGGGTATTTTGTTCGCCTTCTAAGAAGGACTGAAATATCCACACTTTGGTCGTCCTTCTCCTTGAGCTTCATGTGGTCTGTATCAGTGGGTGCATATCATGTGTGTTCTTTTGTGATTGGGTTACCTTATTCAGGATGATATTTTCTAGTTCCATCAATTTTCCTAAGAACTTCATGAATTTAATAGCTGTTTTAAATAGCTGAGTAGTACTCCATTGTGTAAATGTACCACATTTTCTGTATCCATTCCTCTGTTGAGGGACATCTGGATTCTTTCCAGCTTCTGGTTATTATAAATAAGGCTGCTAAGATAATAGTGGAGCATGTGTCCTTATTACATGTTGGAGCATCTTCTTGGTATATGCCCAGGAGTGTTATTGCTGGGTCCTCAGGTAGTAATATGTCTNATTTTCTGAGGAACCCCCAAACTGATTTCCAGAGTGGTTGTACCAACTTTCAATCTAACCAGCAATGGAGGAGTCTTCCTCTTTCTCCACATCCTTGCCAGCATCTGCTCTCACCTGAGTTTTTGAACTTACCCGTTTTGACTGATGTGAAGTGGAATCTCAGGGTTGTATTGATTTTCATTTCCCTGATGACTAAGGATGTCGAATCTTTCTTTAGGTGCTTCTCAGCCATTCAGTATTCCTCAGTTGAGAATTCTTTGTTTAACTCTGTACCCCACTTTTAAATAGGGTTATTTGGTTCTTTGGATTTTAACTTCTTGAACTCTTTGTATATATTGGATATTAGTCCTCTATTGGATTTAGGGTTGGTAAAGATATTTTCTCAATCTGTCGATTGCCATTTTGTCCTAATGAGAGTGTCCTTTGCCTTACAGAATCTTTGCAATTTTATGAGGTCCCAATTGTCAAAATTTTTTGGCTTTTCATATGCGAACTGTATTCAGGCCCCAAAATTTAAATGCAGAATTGAACCCTGTTATTTTACTAATAAAGACATCATCATCTCTAAGAACAGTCATCTCCTTCTCAGGAGAAGCACGTCTTCTTGGCTGTCCTCACAGCCCCATCATGTCTACTTTCTTGTTAAGTTCAGCCTTGATGGCGTCTAATTCTCAGTTTGCCTCTGCAATTTTCACTTGAGCAAGAGATGGATTCGGCATTAAATCTAAATAGGACTCCAACTTCTTCTTCAGGGGTATAGTCTGCTGTTTTAATTCCGAGCGTTTCTCTGAAAGTGCCAGTAGTGACCGATGAGACAGAGACGCATCCACGCCTCTGGCTGAAAGTTGCTCCTCTGCAGCTTTGATTCCAAACTGGATTTTATGAAGTCCATGTTCTGAAGGCGACTGTCAACCTTGGCCCTTTCTGCAGACAGTTGCAACTCTGCTTTCTTGAGATCTTCTTGTAGACATTTTTCTAACACCAGCGTTGACGTCAGGTTCTTTTCCAGTTTTCCCAGTTCAAGCTTGCTTTCATTACTTTTGGATTTGGTATGAAAAAGTTCAGAAGTCAAATCATTCACTGGGGGGATAAAACTAGCTAGTGAAGTATCTTTTATTTACAGGGCAATTGCACTGTCCACCAAGGCATTCAGAAACAGGGAACCAGCCTTAGCCAGACTGGTAGGTGAAAAATTCACACTCTCCATGAGAAAGTCTTCAAGACGTTTGGTTTCGGATTCATATTCACTTGCTTTCTGTTTTAAGTCCTCTATTACCAGGCTGATGTCCCTGTCCTGGACCCTGTTGCGTTCTGAAAGGTGATATAAAAATTTCAGTCGTCCGTGAGTTCATCTCATATTGTGGAATGGGATGGTCTCCAAATACCTTTTTTAACCACTCAGCGACCTGCAATGCTTTCTCCTCTGATGCAGTCATAGCCGCCGCTCCCGCCACCTCAATCTCAAAGTCTCGAAGGGAACGCCCAGTTGTTAATCCTTGATCTTAGAGCATAAGCTATTGGTGTTCTGTTCAGGAAATTTTACCCTATGCCCATGTACTGGAGGCTTTTCTGCACTTTCTTTTCTATTAGTTTCAGGATATCTGGTTTTATGTGGAGATCCTTGATCTACTTGAGTTTTGTACAAGGAGATAAGAATGGATCGATTTGCATTCTTTTACATGCTAACTGCCAGTTGAACCACCAAAATTTGTTAAAAATGCTGTCTTTTTTTCCACTGGATGGTTTTAGCTCCTTTGTCAAAAATCAAGTGACCATAGATGTGTGGGATCATTTCTGTGTTTTCAATTCTATTCCATTGGTCTTCCTGCCTGTCATTGTCCCAATTCCATGCAGTTTTTAATCACAATTTGCAAATTGCTCTTCCTAACTCTATGAAGAATTGGAATTTTGATGGGGGTTGCATTGAATTTGTAGATTGCTTTTGGCAAGATGGCCACTTTTACTATATTAATCCTGCCAATCCATGAGCATAGGGATTCTTTCCATCTTCTGAGATCTTTGATTTCTTTCTTTAGAGACTTGACGTTCTTGTCATACAGATCTTTCACTTGCTTATTTAGAGTCATACCAAGGTATTTTATATTATTTGTGACTATTTTGAAGGGTGTCATTTCCCTAATTTCATTAGCCTGTTTATCCTTTGAGTAGAGAAATGTCACTGATTTGTATGAGTTAATTTTTTATCCAGCTACTTTACTGGAGTTATTTATCAGGTTTAGGAGTTCTTTGGTGGAATTTTTTGGGTCACTTATGTATACTATCATATCATCTGCAAATAGTGATATTTTTACTTCTTACTTTCCAATTTGTATCGCTTTGACCCCCTTTTGTTGTCTAATTGCTTTATGTAGAACTTCAAGTACTATATTTAATAAATAGGGGAGAGAGGGCAGCCTTGTCTATTCCCTGATTTTAGTGGGATTGCTTCCAGTTTCTCACCATTTAGTTTTATGTTGGCTACGGGTTTGCTGTAGATTGCTTTTATTATGTTTAGGTATGGGCCTTGAATTCCTGATAGTTCCAAGACTTTTATCATGAAGGGATGTTGAATTTTGTCAAATGCTTTCTCAGCATCTAATGAAATGATTATGTGGTTTTTCTTTGAGTTTCTTTATATAGTGGATTATACTGATGGATTTCTGTATATTGAACCATCTCTGCATCCCTGGGATGAAGCCTACTTGATCATGATGGATCGTCATTTCGATGTGTTCTTGGATTCGGTGAGTGAGAATTTTATTGAGTATATTTGCATCTATTCCTAAGGGAAAATGATCTGAAGTTCTCTTTCTTTATTGGGTCTATGTGTGGTTTAGGTATCAGAATAATTGTGGCTTCATAGAATAAATTGGGTAGTGTTCCTTCTGTTTTTATTTTGTGGAATAGTTGGAAGAGTATTGGTCTTAGGTCTTCTTTTAAGGTCTGACAGAACTCTGCACTAAACCCATCTGTTCCAGGGCTTTTTTGTTGGAAGAGTATTAATGGCTGTTTCTATTTCTTTAGGGGTTATGAGACTGTTGAGATCATTTATCTCATCCTGATTTAACTTTGGTACCTGGTATCTGTCAAGAAAATTGTCCATTTCAACCAGGTTTTCCAGTTTTGTTGAGTATAGGGTTTTGATGTGATGATTTTTTTGAATTTCCTCAGTTTCTGTTTTATGTCTCCTTTTCATTTCTGATTTTGTTAATT
>NC_034592.1:68851539-68869565 GCF_900095145.1 Mus pahari | reverse complement strand
CTGAGTAGTACTCCATTGTGTAAATGTACCACAGTTTCTGTATCCATTCCTCTATTGAGGGACATCTGGGTTCTTTCCAGCTTCTGGCTATTATAAATCCTCCTTATCTTTTTTGAGAACTTTAGGTTGAAAGTAGATTTTATTCCATATTAGAATAGCCATTCCATCTTGTTTCTTGGGACTATTTGCTTGGAGAATTGTTTCCCAGCCTTTTAATCTGAGGTAGTATCTGTTTTTGTCCCTAAAGTTGGTTTCCCATATGCAGCAAAATTTTGGACCCTGTTTGCCTATCCAGTCTGCTAGTCTATGTCTTTTTATTGGGAAATTGAATGCATTGATATTAAGAGATATTAAGGAAAAATGATTGTTGCTTCCTGTTAGTTTTGTTGTTAGAGGTGGAATTATGTTTATGTGCCTATTTTCTTTTTGGTTTGTTAGAAGAAAATAATTTTCTTGCTTTTTCTAGGGTGTAGTTTCATTCTTTGTGTTGGAGGTTTCCATTTGTTATCCTTTGAAAGGCTGTATTTGTGGGATGATATTGTGTAAATTTGTTTTTCTCATAGAATATCTTGGTTTCTCGATCTATGGCAATTGAGAGTTTTGCTGAGTATAGTAGTCTGGGCTGGCATTTGTGTTCTCTTACAGTCTGTATAACATCTGCCCAGAATCTTCTAGCTTTTATAGTTTCTGGCAAGAAGTCTGGTGTAGTTCTGATATGTCTGCCTTTATATGTTACTTGACCTTTTCTCCTTACTGATTTTAATATTCTTTCTTTGTTTTGTGCATTTTGGTATTTTGATTATTATATGATGAGAGGAATTTCTTTTCTGGTCCAATCTATTTGGTGTTCTGTTTGGCTTCTTGTATGTTCATGGGCATCTCTTTCTTTAGGTTGGGGCAGTTTTCTTCTATAATTTTGTTGAAGATATTTACTGACCCTTTAAGTTGGCAATCTTCACTCTCTTCTATACCTATTATCCTTAGATTTGGTCTTCTCTTTGTGTCCTGGATTTCTTGTATATTTTTGAGTTAGGATCTTTTTGCATTTTGCATTTTCTTTGATTGTTGTGCCCATGTTCTCTATGGAATCTTCTGCAGCTGAGATTCTCTCTTCTATCTCTTGTATTCTGTTGGTGATGCTTGCATCTCTGATTTCTGATCTCTTTTCTAGGCTTTCTATCTCCAGAGTTGTTTCTCTTTGTGATTTCATTATTGTTTGTACTTCTACTTTTAGGTCCTGCATGGTTTTGTTCAATTCCTTCACATGTTTGGTTGTGTTTTCCTGTAATTCTTTAAGGGAGTTTTGTGTTTCCTCTTAAGGGCTTCTACTTGTTTACTTGTGCTCTCCTGTATTTCTTTAAGGGAGTTATTTATGTACTTCTTAAAATCCTCTATCCGCATCATTAGATTTGATTTTTATCTTGCTTTTCTTGTCTCTTGGGGTATCCAGGACTTGCTATGGTGGGAAAACTAGGTTCTGATGATGCCAAGTAGCCTTGATTTCTGGTGGTAAAGTTCTTGTGCTTGCCTTTCACCACTTGGTTATCTCTTGTGTTAGTTGGTCTTGCTGTCTCTGGCTGGAGCTTGTCCCTCCTGTGGGCCTGTAAGCCTGTCAGTACTTCTGAGAGACCAGCTCTCTCCTGGTAGAACTTGTCTACAAGTTGTGGAACAGTCCAAGCTCTGGGTGCAGATGGCGACCTGAAGGATCCTGTCCCAGTCTCCACTCTTTCTGAGCCCTGTATGCTGTATGCTGCTTGCCTGTCCTGCCTTCTGATCCAGGGAGTGAGAACACTCCTGGGAAACCAGTTCTCACCTGGAGGAACTTGTGGAATAGACTCAGCTCCTGAGTGCAGAAGGATCCTGTCCCAGCTCCTCCACTGTTCCTTCGTGATTTAATATGTTAATAATTAATTTCCACTATGCAGATACTTTTGCACTTAGTGGATTACACTGTAATACAGATTATAATTTTAATTCAAATTCTTAATTTTTAATTAGTATTCATTCAGGAATGTACATGAGTACATGAGGATTTCAGACTTACTCTTTTTTAAGTTATTTATTTACATTAGAGTCATTGCTCCCCCAACCTCCCTTCCAAAGTTCCTCATCCCATTCTTCCTCCCCCTTGCCTCTGAGAGGGTGCTCCCCTCCCCCACACCAGACCTCCACCTTCCCTGGGGCTTCAAGTCTTTCTAGGAGTAAGCACAACTTCTGTCACTGTGGCCAGACCAGGCAATTCTCTGCTCCATATGAGCCAGGGGCCTCGAACCAGTCCATGTATTTTCCTGGTTAGTGGCTCAGTCTGTGGGAGCTTCCTGGGGCCTGGGTTAGTTGAGACTGCTGGTCTTCCTATGGGGTCACTCTCCCCTTTGGTTTCTTCAATCCTTCCCCCAATTCAATCTTAGATATCCCTGACTTTAGTCCAATGGATGGATATAAGTATCTGCGTCTGTTTCAGTCACTGCTATTAGGGCCTCTCAGAGGACAGCTATGCTAGGCTCCTGTCTGGAAGCACATCATAGCATCAGTAATAGTGTCAGGTCTTGGTGCCTCCCTCCTGAGAAGGATTCCAATTTGGGCTGGTCATTTTTCATTTTTGTCCCTGTAGTTCTTGTAGACAGGAAAAATTCTGGGTCAGAGATTTTGACTGTGGGTTAGTAACCCTGTCCCTTCACTTGAGGCCTTGTCTATGTACTGGAGGTAGACTCTTTGAGTTCCCTCTTCCCAGTGCTTGACCAAGGGAAATATGGAAGCTATTGATGTCTTTTGAGTTGATCTGGATTTAAACTAGTCAACCTTTCTCCCTTTTTAGGATATTTAATTGTTATAGCCAAATGGTTGGAGTCATTTTTATTTGTAAGCTCTGGAATTGAAGTAGAAAACCTGGAAGACTATTTACAATAGAACAGTTTGCATTGATTGCCATATGTCTTTAGAAAATTAATGACAGTCTTCCAAGTTCAATACTATTAATATAATGTTTATATTAGAAAGAGATGGTCATTCAGAAACATGAACCCCTGAATAGTGTCTGTATTGTTTAGGGGTATAAAATTCACCATAATCAACTTCTTTGACAGTGATTCAAGTTATTTTAAGTAACTTTATTATCATCCATGGTGGGTTCTGTTGAAACTTCCATTATCAAAACAATTTCATCTTTTATTCTCATATCTTCATATACATGATAATAGGCATGACATAACCAAAATGTACTGTCATTTTTTTTGGTTGAAATTTTATCATTTAAAACAAGGCATGGTGGTTTATGCTTTTAATTTTAATACTTTCAGCAGGTTGATCATTGTGAGTTTGATGTCAGCTTGGGTAAAAATAAGACCCAACTACCTGTTGTTTCAAGAAACATATTTCAGTGGCAAAGGCAGACTAAAAGTCAGAATGTGAAGACATTCATCAAAAAAGTAGAAACTAAAAACAAGCTGGCATAGATATTCTTATATGTAATAAAGTTGACTTCGAACCAAAATTATTCAGAAGAGGTAATTATTCAGAAGTAGGGCATTATACATTAATAAAGAGGAAAATTGACCAAGGAGGCCACAATTGTAAGATCATACATACATACTGAATGTGCTCTCAAGCTCATTAAACAAATGCTAATGAGTGCAACATATCAGAAAGGTCCTGACACAATAATAATGGATGATTTTTACTACCCCTGTCTCATATATCATTCAAACTATAAAAATTAGAAAAAGAACTTGAACGTTAAATTATACTTTGTGTGAAATGGACTTAAGAGGTATTTTCAGAATATTCCATCCAGTGATATGGAATTCTTGCAGTTATCTGTAGGCTATGGAACTATTCCTACAGTAGATCACAAAGACCAAATAAATGAAAATATTTTCTTAAATCCAAGGTAGTAGTAAAATAAAATTAAAAACCAATAGTAAGACAAACCATAGAAACCACACAAATATTTAGAGACTACAAGATCACTTTTGAATGAACAGTGGGTCACTGAAGAAATCAGGAAGCAAATACAAAAAAATTCCTAGAATCAAATAGAAATTAAGGCACTGAGTACCATATCCTTTGAGATATAACTAAAAAGATTATAACTAAGAGGACAGTTAGAGTGGACAGTTACATTTAAAGTCAAAGCTAGGCTATGATGATGGTTCTGTGGGTAATGTGCTTGTTGTTCAAGCCCATGAACTTGAGTTTGGAGCCCCAGTACCCATGTACAAAACCTGTGCAAAGTGGCTCATGTCCATCATCCCAGCATATGTGTTGAGGGGAGGGAAGATATTTTTGTCCTGTCAGTGTAGCTATCCTTGAGTAGCAGGTTCAGGGAGAGACTCTCTCAAAATTTAAGGGGGAAAGGGATGGAAGAAGATATCTGAGACCAATTTTTGTGCATGGATGTGCTCACCTTCACATAATTATGACCACATCCAATATAACTTATCTGAAAGATACAAAACCTACTAATAACCTCCAGTGTCTCGGAAAACTGTAAAAATGAAACCCAAGAGACAAAAGTAAACCATAAAAACCAAAACAAAAATTAAAAAATAAAGACTAGATGAATAATTCATTAAGTTAGTCAAATAGTTGTTTCTTTGAAAAGCTAATATTGAAAAATCCCTAGACAAACTTACAATAAGAAAAAGGAGACCCAAGTTAATAAAATTATAAATGAAAAGGAAAATCTCAATTCAATCTATGGGTGCATTAGGGATTACTTTGAAAATTTATTAAAAAAAAAACTAGAAAATCTGGGGAAAATGGATACATGGTTAAACACATATACCATACTAAAGTTTAATGAAATACAAACAGCTTTAATGGATCAATAATAAACAATGAAATTGAAATAGTAATAAAAAAGATTCCTAACAAAAGCTCATGGTTGTCGGATTTACTGCTGAGTTCTACCAAATTTAAAGAAGTACTGACACCAAACCTCCTCAACTAATTCCATGAAATAGAAAGGGAAGGAATGGTGTGAGGCTAGTTTTACTAAACCGGCAGTATCCTGGCACCAAAGCCAGGTCAGGCACCCAACAACAACAAGAAGAGGAATCTGGACACCAATATGCCCAATGAATATAAATCCAAAGATCTCAGCAGACACGTTTGCTTTTGGTGCAGCCACTGAGCCACAGGTGTCATCCTCCTGTGGCCAAGTCTATTTGCTCCCAGCTCAGTCTACCCATTATGCAGGCATGTCCTTTCCACCAGTCCATTTGTATCAATTAGCCACTTGCTGTGACATCACCAGCATGCAGGTGAAATCTAGGTGCCCCCTGTAAAACTGAAGATTTCTTGCCCTCTGTGACTCACCCAGTGTGGTGATATCCGAAGCAACATTTTTTCTTACTGTCTCCTACTCTCAGAGCTTCCAGTACAGTCCTACCGTACATACTTCTGTTGGTCCATAGAAGATTATCTTTATTGATACTTCCACCATCCCAGTTTCAGCCGTGGGACCTGATTTCCACCAATGAAGATTTTTAAAATGCTTCCTTGAGTCAGATGCTGCCATCCTTTCTCATTGTTATATTCGTTAGGTATAAGTTCCTGTTGCATTGAAGCACAGGGTCTTCTGCCTGCCCACTTTCATTGTTCACAGTTCATTTCAAACTAGCTTGCCTTAATCTTGCTTGTCTTCATAAATAGCCACCAGTTGCCACCCCTAGCCGTCATATAAGAGACAGAATCACATAGTTCACTGCCCAACGAAGGTAACAGCCAGGCAATGAATCTTCCTCCTATTGTTTCCTGTGTGTTAACTTTGCAAGTATTTTTGTTTTAGACTATTTTCTTGCACACTTCTTCAAATACACAGCCCGTGTTTTAGTGGCTTTACTGAAACAAAACAAAACAACAAAACCAAAAAAAAAAAAAATTCTTTCAATGATAGCAAAAATGGAAGAGAGTGAGGCTGTTTGAGAAACATTGGTAGTAAAGTATCGATCTATTTCTTGTGTAAAGTTTATGAAATACTGTTCAAATAGGGGGGAGGAAAGACTATAACTGGTCTTATTCCTTGTGAAAACCAAGATTTGTAAGAGACTTATTTAGACCTGCATGGAAATTGCACACCACACCATCCTTGTAGGTGGGGAGAAGAGAGGGGACCATTAGACCGTTTTCTGGTCCCTTTGTTGTCAAACCCAAGCTGCTAATTTTCTGCCATCACCTAGAATGTCAGAATTAACTGTTGGGTAAACATAAGCATGTGGTGTTGACAACTGAGGACAGACGTGAAGAAAGCACCTCTTTCAAAACATGGTTTGTGGTCTATGAAGTGGATGAATCCACAGCTCCCAAGATTTAAAGGTACAGAGGAAAGATCCGAAACAAAGCCAGCTGGTTGGATTCTATGGGTGAGGTGTCTAAATCTTTGAAATCTTCAACATGTGATGAACTCCTACATGTCACAGTATGGTTTAATCAAGAGAAAGCATAGGGTTCTGCATTTGAATTATTTATGACAAAACAAATCAAATTATTTTGATACTTTAGAGATGGAAGATGGTTTTCATGCCTCATCTGTCTGGATAATTTGATGTTAGCATCCATGGTATTTTAAATGCTTCTGCTAAAGGAACAAAATTAAAATGGGACGAGACCATCATACTAGTGACTTTGATGTAAACTTCCGGAGAGAGGATATTAATTATCACTGTAAATTTATAATACAAAAGAGTTTTGTTCTAAAAATGTGTACCATCAAGGAAATTCACTTTTGATACTAACTAGAGTATTTCTGAATATAGTTCAGGCAGAGAGGACATAATTTATGTGTCGGGCATATGCCCAAATAAGTACGGACATAATCTTTGTGCTATAGAAGAAAAAAAAAAAAAAGAAAAGAAAACAAGGACTCATGTATTTAAAGGAATGGATCACTCACACCTTCAGTCTCTTCACTCCAAACAGTTCCTAGATAAAAGAGCCTGTCTTCAGAAAAGTGGTTTAAGAAAGGCTTTACTGTGGGTGTAAGAGCACTTAAAATCCTACGTACTTCAGAAAACACTGAGCTTCATTTCGACCCACCCTTTCTTACATCCAAATGAAGGACCAGTAAGCTCAGATGATGGCAGAGCACTTCCGAACTATTTGCTACCATGTGTTGTTACAAGTCTAACTCCACCTATGAGACCTGTGGAAAGATACAACTGAGCAGGACTTGAGTCAGCAGAACTAATATTGTGAAAATGCCCCTGGTGCCAAAGGCAATCAACAGATTCTGTATAATTACCATCAAAATTTCAGTGATGTTCTTGACAAAACTAGAGAAGCCTAGAATTCTAGAGGCCCAGAGGAGGGAGAAGAGCCAAGGCAGTTTGTGAGAGTGTTTGCCAACTTGACCCTGTGTAATACATTCAGAACATTTGACTGGGGGACAGTCAGGAGTGGTTAGCCTGTGAGCATGCACATATTTAGAATATATCATAAAGCCACACACATTTACAAATTCAAAAGAAAAACAGAGAATATAAAATGGGTGAATAAATGAAAACACATAAATTTGTTTGACCTTGTTAAAAATCAGAAAAATCAATATAAAGCCACAGGGAGTTAGCATTTTTCCCTTGCTGTACTGTTTTTTAAAATGTCCTATAAGTGATTACAAGTATTGGAGATGATTTGGAGAGCTGAGATTCTAATTTATAAATCTGAATTATTTTAGTTATATTTGTTGTTAATTTCTTTCATTTTGGTATTTCTTTTTGGTATTAGCTTTTGATGAACCTAAATTCTTAATTTTAATATAGTTTAATTGTAAACCATTTTTCTGGTTAATGATTTTGTAATCTTATTTTAAAAGATTTTCATAATTCCAAGTCACAATATTTATTATACTACATTACCTTCCAAGAGCTTTATTATTTTTCCTTACATATATATGAAAAATCTAGTTGCACTATTTCCTATGAGTTCAATCATCTTTTTCCTTTCTTACTAATGTACAATTATAAGTGACATCTATACTTATTTGTAATTGATTGTTTCTATGTGTGTTTGGTGATGTGTACATTTGGAAAAAAAACCCTCTACTTACTAGCTGTACTAGCTAGTTTTGTGTTAACTTGACACAGCTGGAGTTATCACAGAGAAAGGAGCTTCTGTTGGGGAAATGCCTCCAAGTGATCCAACTGTAAGGCATTTTCTCAATTAGTGATCAATTGGGGAGGCCCCCTTGTGGGTGGTACCATCTCTGGGCTGGTAGTCTTGGGTTCTATAAGAGAGCAGGCTGAGCAAGCCAGGGGAGGCAAGCCAGTAAAGAACATCCCTCCATGGCTTCTGCATCAGCTCCTAACCTGCTTGAGTTCCAGTCCTGCATCCTTTGGTGATCAACAGCAGTATGGAAATGTAACCCTTTCCTCCCCAACTTGCTTCTTGGTCATGATGTTTGTGCAGGAATAGAAACCCTGACTATGACACCAGCTGATAAATATTTTTGTTGTCTGAGTTTCTTATGGTTAAATCTTAAACACTGCAATGTAAAATCATTAAGAGACAGTCAAATTGTGAAGGTGGATTCTTCATAAATGCAGCCTATATACATATATAGAGACCTGGGAACCTCCTATGCTCCTTTTACCATCTGAGAACATAAATAGAGATGAACCCTCTATGAATATGAAGAAAGCTTTCTTCCAGATGTTGAATCTTCCAGTATCTTGATGTTAGACTAAAAAATACCAGGTTCATGGTAATACTAAAACAAACAATCAAAAACTTTAAAAACAATTAAAAATTGTGTGTGTGTGTGTGTGTGTGTGTGTGTGTACATGTAGTATACATATATACTATTGCTGATGCCAAGGAGTACAGGAGCCTGATACAGCTGTCTTCTGAAAGGCTCTGCTAGAACCTGACCAATACAGTGGTGGATGATCACAGCCAACCATTGGACTGAACACAGGGTACCCTATGGAGGAGTTAGAGAAAGGACTGAAGAAACCTAAGGGGTTTGCAACCCCATAGGAGGAACAACAATATTAACCAACCAGACCCCTCTAGAGCTCCTGGGGACTAAAACACCACATAGAGGGACCCATAGCTCCAGCCACATATGTAGCAGAGAATGGCATTGTTTCTCATCAATGGGAGGAGAGGCCCTTGGTCCTATGAAGGCTCGATGCTCCAATATAGAGGAATGCTAGGGTCATGAGGCAGAAGTGGGAAGGTGGGTGAGGGAACACCTTCGTAGAAGCAAGGTAAGGGGGAATGGGATGGGAACCATTTCTATTTGCTGAGAGGAAACTGAGAGAAAGGATATAAATGTAAATCAATAAAATAAAATAGTAATTGAAAAAAGAAAGCTAAAAAATGAGCCTCGGGTGCTGCTTCTTAGGCACTATTCACACAGATTTTTGGAACTAGGATCTCTCACCTACTTGAGACTTGCCAGGTTGGATAGTCAGGCTGGTAAACAAACTCCAGTAAGTATACACGACTCAGTTTCCTAAGCACTGGGGTTACAGGTGTGTACCACTGAGCCCAGCTTTTTGCACATGTGTTCTAAGGGTCAAACTCAAGCCCTCACCTGTGTATAGTAAGCACTGTGTCTCCCCAGCCCCTGATTTCCTTTTGCTTTGATTCATTTGAAGCTCTTATTTTGCCAAATCTTTATTTCAAAATACTAGATACACATTTCTTTCTTTTCCCCCTTTGGAAAAAAAAATCTTAAAATGACGTGATGCTTTTAGGTCTTGGACATTTGAATACTAAGTACTAAGTTGGTGGGAGGAAATGTTTGGAGGACTAGGAGGTATGACATTTTTAAAGGAGATATACCAAGGAGGGAGGGTTGCTCTCTACTCCCGCTGTGGCTTAGATGTGAGCTCTTAGCTGCTGCTCCAGTCACCTATATCTACGCCCTTCCTCCACTATTGTGATCTCTAACCCTTTGGAACTGTAAGCCCAATTAAAAACTTTCTTTTACAAGTTTCCTTGGTCATGGTGTTTTATCACAGCAATAGAAAAGAAACTAAGGAAGAAATGGTTTGTCATACATGTTTTGAACAAATCTTGGTTGTTTTCTCTTTACCTGTTGCTTTTCTTTTCTTCTGTGTGAAGTGTTCTAATTTTCCTCTGGTGAAGCCTCTGTTCAATATTCTTGCTTCATTGTTTAGCGTCATCTAACTTTCTCCAAGATTTTTATAACTTTATATTTTGATGAATTTTCTAATCCAGTTTCCTCTTCAACCCAAATAATCTGATTAGTTCAAGCACTAATTTTCTAGTATTTACTATATATTTTCATTTCTAAATTCTAATGTCCCTTTTATATATAAATAATCCATTCTTTTCTTTGTAAACTTATAATTTTGTTTAAGTACATTAAGTATATCCATTTACATAATTTTCTCACATTCTACTATATACAGTGTCTTAGTCAGGGTTTCTATTCCTGCACAAACGTCATGACCAAGAAGCAAGTTGGGGAGGAAAGGGTTTATTTGGCTTACATTTCCATACTGCTGTTGATCACCAAAAGATGCAGGCCTGGAACTCAAGCAGGTCAGGGAGCAGGAGCTGATGCAGAGGCCATGGAGGGATGTTATTTACTGGCTTGCTTCTCCTGGCTTGCTCAGCTTGTTCTCTTATAGAATCCAAGACTACCAGCCCAGAGATGGTCCCACCCACAAGGGGCCTCTCCCCCCTGATCACTAATTGAGAAAATGTCCCACAGCTGGATCTCATGGAGGCATTTTCCCAACTAAAGCTCCTTTCTCTGTGATAACTCCAGCTGTGTCAAGTTGACACAAAGCTAGCCAGTACATACAGTAATTGTATATTTTTTGCATTTGTTTTTTTTCATATACTGTTTTTCATACAATATATTCTAATCATAGTTTTCCTTCCCTACCTCCTCTCAGATCCTCCTCACTTTCCCACCCACCCAAATCACTCTCTCTTTCTCTCTCTCTTTCTCTCTCTTCTTAGAATACAAGCAGAATACAATATCTAAAAATAATAATGAAATAAAATAATATTAAATAAAAACAAACCAGAATTGGGCAAAACAAGCAGAAGAAAAAGAGCCAAAGAAAAAGCTCAAGAAACACTATAGATGGAGCGACAGACACGTTTGCACACACAGAAATCCCATAAAAACACAAAACTGGAAGTCGTATATGTTAATGTACGCAAAAGGCATGTATGGTTAAAAAAGTAAATAAAGCCCTGAAAAAATATTATATATATATAAAAAAAGAACCTCTAAAAGTGCCATTGAGTTTGTTTTAAATTGGCCATTGTTCATATGCCCACTAAGGCTCCAACAGAGAAAACTAGGTTTTCCATTTGTGAGTGGTTATCATCTTAAGATAGCTTCTGGCTTAGAGGTATGGCTTCTGTCCCCTTCCCCACACAGTGCTGAGACGCCATGTGACTTAGACCTCTGCAGGCCCTGGCCATGTTGCCATAGTCTCCGTGAGTTCATTTATGTATTGCTCTCAACATGTTTAGAAGGCCTTGTTTCTTTTGTCCTCAATCTCTATTGGCTCTTACAATCTTTCTTCCTCCTCCTTTGTTGGGTTTCTCTTTGAGGATAAACATCCTCCCAAGTAGGACCAAGTGTTCTGAGGTCTATCACTCTCTGCCTTTTATCTATCTGTGAGTCTCTTATTTGTTTTCATCTAGCATAGAAGGAGACTTTTATGACAATGGCTGAGCAAGGGACCGATCTGTGAATATAGCAGGATGTCTTTAGAAGTCATTTTATTGCTATGCTCCTTTACCAAAACTATAGTTTTGGTTTTCCCCTAGGTCCCTAGCCTATCTAGTCTCAGGTTCTTAACCACCTGGGCAGTATCAGGGATGGGCTTCTTCTTGTGGAGTGTACCTTAAATCTAGTCAGATATTAGTTGGTTACTCCCAAGAGCTTTGTGCCACTATGGTGCTATTGAATCATGCAGCCACTTCACTCTTGTAGATGAAAATTGTAGCTTAGTGATAGTGGGTGACTTCTGTGCCTACTCTTGCCAATAGACAGATCATCCAGATGAAAACTAAACCAAGAAATGTTGGTGCTAAAGGATGTAAATGAAACAAAACAAAACCAAATGGACCTAATAGACATTCACAAAAATTTTAACCGGAAACAAAATAATATACATTTTTCTCAACATTTCATGGAACTTACTGTAAAATTGACTACATATTTGGACATAAAACATGTCTTACCAGATACAAGAAAGCTGAAATAATACCCTGTATCCAATTTGATCACCATGGATTAAAGTTGGATATCAACAACAATAGAAAGCTTACAAATTCATGGAAAGGGAACAATTCACTACTGAGTGAAAAATGGGTTAATACAGAAATTAAAAAAAGAAATTAAAGACTTTTTACAATGGAATAAAAATGAAAATAAAACATATCCAAATTTATGGTGCACAATGGAGGTAGTTGTAAGAGGCAAGTTCATAGCATTGAGTGCTTATGTAAAAAATTAGATCTCATACTAGTAAAAAAAAATAGAAACATGTGAACAAGAAGTAACAATACAAAGAATCAATGAAAAAACATTTATCAATGGTATAGAATCAAAGACCAGTATATAAACCCACACACCTCTGATTACTTGATCTTTGACAAAGAAGCCAAAACCACACATTGAAAAAAAGGAAGCACCTTCAACAAACAGTGCTGGTTTATCTGGTGGTTTAAATGTAGAAGAATGCAAATTGATTCATATTCATCACACTGCACAAAGCTCAAGTCCAAGTGAATCAAGGACCTCAGCATAAAATCAGATACACCGAATCTAATAGAAGAGATAAAACCAGGAACACCGAATCTAATAGAAGAGAAAGTGGCAAACAGCCTCGAACACATGGGCACAGGAGAAAATTTCCTGAAAAGAACAACAATGACTCAGGCTCTAAGATCAACAACTGACAAATGGGAAAATTTAAACTGAAATCTTTTGTAAGGTAAAGGACATTGTTCGTAGGACAAAACAGCAACCTACAAATTGGGAAAAAATCTTCACTAACCCCATAGCTGATAGAGGTTAAATATGTAAAATATATAAAGAACTCAAGAAGTTAGACTCCAAAAAACCCGAATAACCCAATTAGAAAATGGGGTACAGAGGTAAACAGAATTCTTTTTTTTTTTTTTTTTTTTTNTTNTTTTNTTTNTTTNNNTTTCAAATGCTATCCCGAAAGATTCCCATACCCCTCCCCCCACCTCTGTTCCCCTACCCACCCACTCCCACTACTTGGCCCAGGCCTTGCCTTGTGCTAGGTCATATGGAGTTTGGGAGACCAAGGAGCCTCTATTCCCACTGTTGGCCGATTAGGTCATCTTCTGCTACAAATGCAGCTAGAAACACAAACCCAGGGGGTACTAGTTAGTTCCTGTTGTTGTTCCACCTACAGGGTTGCAGCCCCCTTCAGGTACTTGGGTACTTTCTCTAGTTCCTGCATTGGGGACCCTGTGTTCCATCCAGTAGCTGGCTGTGATCATCCATTTCGGTAAACAGAATTCTTAACAGAGCAATCTTGAATGGCTGAGAAGCACTTAAAGAAATGTTCAACATCCTTAGTCAGCAGACAAGTCAAAATTACTCCGAGTTTCACCTTACACGAATCAGAATGGCTAAGATCAAAAACTTGAGTGACAGCACATGCTGCTGTCGGTGGGATTGCAAACTGGTACAACCACTTTGGAAATCAATCTGGTGGGTCCTCAGAAAATTGGAAATAGCTCTAACTGAAGATGCTCTACCATAGCACAAGGACACATGTTCCATCATGCTCATAACAGCCTTATCAGTGGTAGCCAGAAACTAAAAGCAACCCAGATGTCCCTCAATAAAAGAATGGATCCAGAAAATGTGGTTCATTTATACAATGGATTACTATTCAGCTACTAAAAATGAGAACATCATGAATTATGCAGGCAAATAGATGGAACTAGATAATATTACTCTGAGTGAGGTAACTCAGACTCCATCTACTCACTGGTAAGTGAATATTAGTCAAAAAGTACAGAATACCTAGTATACAACCGTCAGACTGTAAAAAGTTTAATAAGGAGGAAGGCCCATGTGAAGATGCTTCAATCCCACTTATAAGGGGGAACAAAATAATCATGGGAGGCAGAGAGAGGGAGGAAACTGTGTGGGAGAGAGGAGGGGGAGGGAAAAGGGGGCAGGATCAAGTATGGGGGTAGGAGAGACAGGAGAGAAGCCCAGAGGACCAGGAGAATGAATGGAAATATGCAGCTGCTGGGGATGGGTGTGGGGGTGGGGAGAACCTTAGACAGTCCCAGAGACTTGGTATGGAGGAGGCTCCCAGGACTCAGTGTGGGTGACCTTAGCTGAAATGTCTGATAGTGGGATATGGAACCAGAAGAGAAAGTTTTCATTAGATAGGGCCCCTAGTGGAGGGATGGGGACATCAACCCACCTACAATTTTCTTTTTCTAGTATAGAATAGAGTTTATTTAGGGCATGGGGGGGGGGAGTTGAGGGGGTAATAGAGACAGAGGCATGGAGAAAGATAGAGGAGTGTAGAGGCCGGCCATGAACATGTGGAGAGAGAGAGGAGGAAGGGGAATGGGAGAGAAGGGAAGGAGGGGGAAGACAGTAAGAGCATAAGAGCAAGAGAGAAAGATTCAAAATTTTTGACTTAAAATTATTCCTGTCTAATAGAAATGCAGGGACAAAAATGTAGTGGAGACTGAAGGAATGGCTGATCAGTGACTGGTCCAACTTGGGATCTATCCCATGGGCATGCACCAAACCCTGACACTATTACTGATGTTGTGTTGTGCTTGCAGACAGGAGCCTGGTATGGCTGTCCTCTAAGAGGCTCTACCAGCAGCTGACTGACTCAGATGCAGATACAGTCAAGCATTGGACTGAGGTTGGGAATCCCTCTGGAAGAGTTAGGGGAAAGATGGAAGGAGCTGAAGGGATGCAAATGTCATTGGAAGACCAACAGCATCATCTAACTCAGACCCCTGGGAGCTCCCAGAGTCTAAACCACCAACCAAAAAGCATACACAGGCTGTTCCGATGCCCCCGGCACATATGTAGCAGAGGATTGCCTTGTCTAGCCTCAGTAGGAGAGGATGAACCTAATCCTGTAGAGATGTGATGCCGGGGAGAATGGAAGCTGCACGGGGTGGGGGGAGCACCCTCTCAGAGGTGAGGTGAAGGGGAGAGGGGATGGGGGAAGAACTGTATGATGGGGACCAGGAGAGGTGGCAACATTTGAGATGTAAATGAATAAAATGATTAATCAATAATAAATATTTTTATCTTGTGGATTAAAGTGAACTTCAAGTACATTTTTATTTATAATGGAAGAGGCTTATAGCCATGGTAAAACATGCTCTTATTACTTTTTAATCTTGCCAATTTTTGTAGCAACTTATTCTTAAATCTAGTGACTGTTGAATTCTAAGTGAGTCAAAACAATTTGAATAAGAAGCCTCTCATCCACTGTGTTAGGATTTTACTGCTGTGAACAGACACCATGATCAAGGCAACTCTTATAAGGACAATTTATAAATGGAGCTGGCTTACAAGTTCAGAGGGTCAGTCTATTATCATCAATGCAGGAGCACAGCGGCATCCAGGCAGGCATGGTGGAGGAGGAGCTGAGAGTTCTATATCTTTATCTGAAGGCTGCTAGGAGAAGAATGGCTTCTAGACAGCTAGGACAAGGAATTTAAATCCCATACAGTGACATTCTTCCCCCAACAAGGCCACGCCTATTGCAACAAGGCCATACCTCCTAATAGTGCCACTCCCTGTGCTAAGCATATTCAAATCATCACACTCTACTTCCTGGCCCCCATATATTTATTCAAGCACATAAGTCTATGGAGGCCTTACCTAGGCATAGCATAATGCAAAATACATTAGTCCAACTTCAAAAGTCCCATAGTTTATACCAGTTTCAATAGTGATAAAATGCAAAGCTCAAAGTCCCTTCTGAGATTCACTCAATTGTTTAACTGTAATCTTCAAAGCAAGACAAGAAACCAGATAGGCAAACTCCAAACTCAGCATCTCCATGTCTGATGTCAAAATGACCTTCAGATCTCCAGCTCCTTTTTCATCTTTGTTTGCTGCAACAAACTTCTTTCTCCCGGTCTGGTTCTACTCCCTGTTAGCAGCTTTCCTCAGTAGATATCCCATGGCTCTGGTATCTTGAATATCTCGGGGTCCCCAAGGCAACTTCAGTGTTACAGTTTATTGCTCCAATGCTGGGATCCACACATGATCTTCTGGGATCCCTCAAAGAGTTTGGGCCGTATCTCCAGCTCTTCCTTCTCTAGCACTCTAAGCTCAGGTTGATCTACTCCACCGCTGCTGCTGTTTTGGTTATCATTCCATGGTACTGGCATTTCCAACACACTGGGGTCTTCTGGTGCAACTAGGCTTTACCAATAGCCTCTCATAGGCTCTCTTTATTGTGCCAAGCCTCAGCTTCTTTGCATAACTCCTTTAGTCCTGGGATATTAACTGTAACTGAGGTTGCACCTTCACCAATGACCTTTCCTGGCCTCACACAGTGCTAAGAGTCAGCTCTCAATGACCCCTTCGTACCTTCTGAACCAGTACCACCTGGCTGATTCTTACACATTACAAAGTCCAGATGCAGGAAGCAGTACCACCTGGACTATCTCTGGAACACAGCTGCTTCTTCTTCTTCTTCTTCTTCTTCTTCTTCTTCTTCTTCTTCTTCTTCTTCTTCTTCTTCTTCTTCTTCTTCTTCTTCTGACAAAACAATACTTTATTAAGATCAAATGCATATGCAAAAAATGTAACAGAGACTGGAGATGTACTTAGAGGTGAGGTCCATGTTAAGTTTCACTATAGTGATGAAAGAGTAGGAAGAAGTCAGTGATAAGTCATAAATGCAGACACCAATAAGGCAAGCCAATGATAGAAAAGGCCAATACAGAGAGATACAAAGATAAAATATACAAAGGATTATAAATAAGATGGATTGAAAGCTCCTTGAGTATAACATGCAATTAATATTTCCTGGATTCTTGTGAATAAATGTTATTGTGACATTCATTTTTAACATAATTATTTTTATTTTTTATTATCCATATAATTTATTGTAATTTTCTGTTTTACACCGGCTATCATCTTCTGCATATTCCGTGGAAATCTCATATATTTTTTAATTATTTTATTAGATATTTTCTTCATTTACATTTCAAATGCTATCCCAAAAGTCCCCTATACCCTACCCCCACCCTGCTCCCCGACCCACTTATTCCCACTTCTTGGCCCTGGGGTTCCCCTGTATGGAGCATATAAAGTTTGTAAGACCTAGGGCCCTCTCTTCCCAATGATGGCAGACTAGGCCATCTTCTGCTATATATGCAGCTAGAGACATGAGCTCTGGGGGTAGTGATTAGTTCATATTGTTGTTCCACCTATAGGGTTGCAGACCCCCTTCAACTCCTTGGGTAATTTCTCTANCTCCTCCATTGGAGGCCCTGTGTAGAACACAGCTTCTTTATTCTCTCAAAAGACACTTCCAAGATTTCACCTCAGTGATGCTGGTCTCTTCTTTTTCTTTTCTTTCTTTCTTTTCTTTTCTTTTTCTTTCTTTTATTTTACAGAATCATTTATTAATTTTATGTATATGAGTACACACACCAAAAAAGGGCATCAGTTTCCATTACAGATGGTTGTACGCCACCATGTGGTTGCTGGGAATTGAACTCAGGACCCGTGGAAGAGCAATTAGTGCTCTTAGCAGCTGAGCCATCTCTCTAGCACGCTGGTCTCCTCCTCCTCCTCCTCCTCCTCCTCCTCTTTCATATTGTCTTTATTGTTACTGTCCTTTTTGTAGGAGTGGAAGCGGAGCTCAGGGCATTATGTATTCTAGACAAGTGGAAACCATTGAGCTATAGGTCCTTCTTCAAGCTTTTCAGTGATAAAACACAAGGTCTTTCTTTCTTTCTTTCTTTCTTTCTTTCTTTCTTTCTTTCTTTCTTTCTTTCTTTCTCTTTCTCTTTCTTTCCCTCTTTCTCTCTCTCCC
>NC_034592.1:68847416-68851510 GCF_900095145.1 Mus pahari | reverse complement strand
CTCTTCCTCCTCCTCCTCCTCTTGATCCTCCTCCTCCTCCTCCTCCTCCTCTTCCTCCTCCTCTTTTTGATTTTAAGGCATTTATTGTAGAAAGGCAGAGAAAAGAGAAGAGTAGGGAAGTAGAAGCTGGCCATGGCCACATGGAGAGAGGGAGAAGAGAGGAGGAGAAAGAGTGAGAGAAGGATGGGTGTGGTGGCACACGCCTTTAATCCCAGCACTTGGGAGGCAGAGGCAGGAGAATTTTTGAGTTTGAGGCCAGCCTGGTCTACAGAGTGAGTTCCAGGACAGCCAGGGCTATACAGAGAAACCCTGTCTCAAAAAACAAAACAAAACAAAACAAACAAACAAAAAAAAGAAAAAAAAGTGTGAGTGGTAAGATCAAGGCAAGAGACCAAGAGAGTAAGAGTTGCTGGTCTCTTCTCAATCACTACTAATAGCTTAGCTCCAGCTAAGCAGCATCAACAGGCACTACTGGGGACAATTTTTGACTTTATTTTTTGGCTCTAAAGTCAGAGTTACAAGGCTGAAGCTGCTGAGTTCTGCTGCTTTCTGGAGCTAGAACATGTCCCCCTTTGTTCTATTACATTATCACCAACTTTCTGTTTTCCAATGCCTTCACTGTCTAAACTTGACTATCCTGGTACTTGCTCTGTATATTGACCTTGAACTGAGATATCTGCATGGCCCTGTCTCCTGAATGCTGGAATCAAAGGCCTGTACCATCTGGACTTAAGCTTTTCTCTAATTCGAACTTGCTCTACCAGGCTGGCCTTGAACTCAAGAGATCTGCTTGCCTGACTCCTATTATTAAAGGTGTGTACCACCATGCTTAGGCCTAAGCTTAGTTGGGTGGGATCTTGCCCCAATGTCACTACTTCCTTAATCTATCTTCTTGAACAAAGGATTCAGCTCCATTTCACTTCTTGGTGTCTCGTTATTACTTGAACAATATATTTTATAGATTTTCTTTGCTCAGCTTGCTCCTTTTCATTAAAACACTCTTCATCAGACTAAACCAGAGAACAAAGTCTCTGCTGGGATTTTTTAGACTTCCTTTGTCAATGCAATTAATATAAATCTCTTTACCTTTGCCTCAGGTAGACTCTTCAGGCAAGGGCAACAACCAGCCACATTCTTCACCAAAATACCACAAAACAGTCTCTAGGCCACAAACCGATACTGCTGTGACCTGACACCATGACCTAGGCAACTCTTACAAGGACAACATTTAATTGGGGTTGGCTTTCAGGTTTAGAGATTCAGTCCAGTATTACCATGGCAGGAGCATGCTAACATCCAGGCAGGCATGGTGCAGGAGGAGCTGAGAGTTCTACATCTTCATCTGAAGTCTGCTAGGAGAAGACTGGCTTCCAGACAGCTAGGACAGTGGCCTTAAAGCTCATGCCCACAGTGACCCTTTTCATCCAACAAGGCCACATCTCTCAATAGTGTCATTCTCTGGGCCAGGCATATTTAAACCACCATGTCCACAGTAACTTTCTCAAAGGTACTTTTTAAAATTAATTGATAGCATAGAGTTTATTCTCTCATTATTTCTGCACCTGTTCCTATTTCTTTCTTTCTGTATTTCTGTTTGATCTATCTATCTATCTATCTATCTATCTATCTATCTATCTATCTATCTATTTATCATCATTCTTCTGTTATGCATCTTTCATCTATCTACCATCTATCTATCAACCATCTATTAGTGTATATCAGTCATTTATATAACTTTCCATATTTATCAATGTATTATATATCTCTGTATATATGTTGTCATTGGCCTTTCCTATTTGTTTGTGAATTAATAGTTTACATTATCTAAAATTTCTACTTTAAAAATTCTTGCTGAAACACAGAAGTGGATGCTCACAGTCAGCTATTGGATGGGACACAGGGCCCCCAATGGAGGAGCTAGAGAAAGTACCCAAGGAGTTGTAGGGGGCTGCAACCCTTAGGTGCAACAACAATATGAACTAACCAGTACCCCCTGAGCTTGAGTCTCTAGCTGCATATGTAGCAGAAGATGGCCTAATCAGCCATCATTGGGAAGAGAGGCCCCTTGGTCTTGCAAACTTTATATGACCCAGCACAGGGAAAGGCCAGTGCCAAGTAGTGGGAGTGGGTGGGTAGGGGATCAGGGGTGGGGGGAGGGTATAGGGAACTTTTGGGATAACATTTGAAATGTAAATAAAGAAAATAATAATAATAAAAAAATAGAAAAAAATTCTATAAAATAGAATTAAAAAACCATTTAACCATTTTCTATTTAAATAGAAAAAACCATATAAGAGTTCTAGTTTTAATATATGATAAATAAGTTGTTGGCAGGGATGATAGCAATACACATGAGAAAAGGATTACCCCTAATAAATGTTGTCAAGAACCTGGAATACCCACATGCCAAAGAATCAAATTGGATTTTTATTTTAGACTATATCCAAACACAAACTCAAAGTGGATTAAAATTTAAATGTAAGAAATGTAAGACCTGAATCTGTAAAATTCCCAGGAGGAAATATTGAGACTGCTTGTCTTAAAAATGAATGCTGCTAGAACTGTTTAAAGCCAAAAATCTTCTGTACAATGAAGGGAACAATCAACAAAATGAAAGACACTTACAGATTGGGAGAACAGTATTTACACCTTACATCTGATAAGACGTTAATGTCCAAAAATATGCAAAGCATATATCCATATATCCAGTTCAGTAAAGCAGCATCAACAAATTCTAATTAAAAACTCCCACAAGTCCACAATCAAATCTTATAGAATGGAGTCACAAATGAACAGGTACATCAAAATGCTCAAGATCATTAATCACCAGGGCAATGCAAGTCACAGCATAGGGACCTGGCCTCTGACACACAACAGAATCCAGGGCTGCTGACACTGTAGGGAAAATGTGAGAAAAAAAGGGCACCAGGTAAGGTGGCTTCAGTAACGACTTCTGCCTAATACTTAGGAAGGAAAAAATGAAGATTTCAGTGCAACTTCTCCCAGGAAATAGAAGCAGAGTAGAAACTTTGTAACTGATTCTGTGAGGGTTGGGTTAGTCCGATACCCAAAGCATATAGAGAATTCTAAAGAGAGTATACCTAGAGGACCCCTGTCCATGAACCCAGAAAAACAAATCTTCAGTAAATATCAGAAACCCAGATCCAGGAAGGCAAAGAAAGAATTAGACGCTACCACCAAGTAGATCTACCAGGTAAATATTGACTGGTTCAGCATTTGAAAATCCAATGTGGCTAATGTAATTTGTCACATTAACAGGCTGTGATAGCTAATATTGATTATCAATTTGACAAGATCTAGAAACACCAAAGAGATAAGTCTGTGTGTACATCTTTGAGAAAAATCAATGAAAAAAAAGGGCATTTGATGAAATTCAACATTTGTCACAATTAAAGAGAAAATAACATAGCAAATTCATAGTAAAGGCAACTTCCTCAAGCTAATAGAGAATCCTTAGCTGGCAATGCTCTTAGTGAGGGGAAAGTGTGTGTTTCCTACCTAGTGTAAGAAATTAGACCAGGGTTCCTCTCTCTACTCTTCAACTCTGTGCTGTGTTTCCTAACTAGCATGAGACGATAAGGACATTTGCTATATGATACTCCAACCCTGAAGGAAGAAACTGAAGTTTTTTATTTAAAAAATGACTTGGTTAACTAAGTAGAAAATCACCCAGAAAGGTAAATAAAATTGTATTCTGAAACCAGTTAGAGAAGACGGCATGGTTGCAAGATACGAATTTTTACCCATAGAATTGTCTGAGCTATTTCGCTGGTCCTGTGTGTTTGTAATTTTTGTACTTCAGAGGGTGAGGAAGTCCAGCCTAGCCTGGGTAACACAGAAAGATGCTGTCTCAGAACCAAACCCTAGCCAAAACCAGATGTCAAGTGGGTTCCTCTATACCTGCCACAGTAAATAAATCTGAAATTAAAAAGCAAATTTCTGTTTGTACCAAGAGTTAAGGGACTTAGATTTTTTTCTCTCTTCTCTTCTCTTCTCTTCTCTTCTCTTCTCTTCTCTTCTCTTCTCTTCTCTTCTCTTCTCTTCTCTTCTCTTCTCTTCTCTTCTCTTCTCTT
>NC_034592.1:68845185-68847368 GCF_900095145.1 Mus pahari | reverse complement strand
CCTCCCCTCCCCTCTCCTCTCCTCTCCTCTCCTCCTTTCTTCCCCCTCTCTCTTTCCTTTTTCAATGGAATCCTATTTAATTCCCAAAAGAGGAAAAAAGGATTGAGAAGTTCCTATTGGCTTCTCCCTTCTGCCTTCCCTTCTCAGCATCCACTTCCCACCTGTTGGGGACACATGCGGTGAAGATGAGAGGCATACCATCAGTACCAGAGTGGGACAAGCGGCAGCCCCTCTCCCTTCAGAAAACCCCTGGGAAACAGAGTTCCTGATGTTTTTTTTTTTTTCTTTTTGCTGCATTGAGAACATTTTGTGCACACTCAGCGGGCTGGTGGAACGTTTATTTACACTCTCTTGACAACAAGAAACAGACAAGAGGGCTGCCACCTGCAGGGACTGTGTGGGCCAGTCCTGCAAACCCAACATGACCATTCCCTGGGTCCCTACTGTGCCTCAGTGTAGAGGGTTCATGGCACCTTGTCCCTGCTGCAGTTTCTACTTCTGCTGCATTGACAACTACTCAAGAGCAGAGGGTTCAGGATGCATCATGGAACTGGACCAGACAGACTTTAGGCTTTCCATGAGGGAAGCCATGGAGGGGCTGTGGCCTAGGGCTTAGATTTCCTAATAAAGCTTGCACATACCTGTAGTAGGAAAAACTCCAAAACTTCAACAGCAAGGTGAAAAGATTTAAACAAATGGAGAGACAGAGCCTTTTCCTCCTACTGGGATAGAAATGCATACACACACACACACACACACACACACACACACACACACACACGTGTGTGTGTATTTTAGGTTCGAATTCACTTATTTTATCTATCATCTATCTATCTATCTATCTATCTATCTATCTATCATCTATTATCTATCTGTCATCTATTTATCATCTATCTTTTATTTTTATTTATTTCTAGTATTTTTTTTTATTCTTCTCTCATACAACACATCCCAACTACAGTTTTCCCTCCTTAAATTTCTCTGTCTCCCCACCATCTCCAATCCGTTTCTCTTCTTTTTGCCTTAAGAATAAAAGCAGGCCTCCCAGGGATATCAGTCAAATACAGCATGACAAGACAGAAAAAAATCAGGTACAAACTGTCATACCAGGGCTGGGAGAGGCAGCCCAGTAGGAGGAAAGGGTCGACAGAGGAGGTGAAAGAGTCAAAGACCACCCCCACCTTCTCCTACTGTTAGGAGTTCCACAAAAACTCCAAGCTGATCAGCCACAGCATATGTGCGAAGAACCTAGCGCTGACTCCGCGATTGCTGCTTCAGTCTCTGTGAGCCCCTATGAACTTTGCTTACTTGATTCTGTGCGCCGTGTTCTTCTGGTTCTCCTACCATTTGCCTCTCTCCCTCTTCCCAAGCTTCCCTAGCTCCGAAGGAATGAATCCAATATGGGTTTCCTTTTTGGGTTTCCTCTCCGCTATAGGCTGTAGGTCCCTGCATCGGCTCCCATTAGCTGCCCAGCAGACGCTTCTGTGATGACTGGGGTACGCACAGATCGATGAGTATAATGGAATAGCACTAGGCTCATTTTATTGACACCTCCCCTCCCTGGCTCTCCAACATCTGGTTTTTGGTCATCCAATCAGTGTCAGCATGGGCTTTCTCTTGTGGTGAGGGCTTCAAACTCTACTGAAGACGTTGTCATCATCCCCACCTCCCTTGCTGGCTTCATTTTAGATGACATAGTTAACCAATAATAAATGGTCACCCTTGAAAATATGCATGCAAATAATATTTTACAGACTAAGCAGGTTACACATATTTATTTAGCTATATATATATATGTATATATATATACATATATATATATACACATTTAAGTAATTATAGCATCATGTAATTATTTATAATCTTAAAAATATTTTAAAAGGCAAAGGCCTAGAAGAACTAATGCAGTATTAAATGTAATAATTAAAGAAAAATTGTCAAGAGTTATACTTGGTGATATTTATTTAGCAATATACACAGTATGTGTGTGTGTGTATGTGTGTGTGTGTATGTGCACATGTGTGTGTAACAATTAAAAAAAAAACAGGCCATGAATTTGAAAAAGAGCAAGAGAGTGGAGCGGATTTTGAGGAAGGAAAGGGAAATGATGTAATTATATTATAATCTCATATTATAATCTCAAAATACTATTTTTTATTATTATTTTCTTTATTTACATTTCA
>NC_034592.1:68842999-68845174 GCF_900095145.1 Mus pahari | reverse complement strand
GCAGGTTTGGTCTTCTTATTGTGTCCTGGATTTCCTGGATGTTTTGTGTTAGGATTTTTTTGCATGTTGCATTTTCTTTGATTTTTGTGCCCATGTTCTCTATGGAATCTTCTGCAGCTGAGATTCTCTCTTCTATCTCCTGTATTCTATTGCTGATGCTCACATCTATGGTTCCTGATTTCTTTCCTAGGGTTTCTATCTCTAAAGTTGTCACATTTTGTGTTTTCTTTATTGCTTCTATTTCCCTTTTTAGGTCTTGGATGGTTTTATTCATTTCCATCACCTGTTTTTTACTGTTCTTCTCTCTCTCTTTAAGGACTTCTACTCCTTAGAAGTATTCTCCTGTTTTTCTTTAAGGACTTGTATCTCTTTAGCGGCATTCTCCAGCATTTCTTTAATAATGAGCTTCTTAAAGTCCTCTAACTGCATCATGAGGTATGTTTTTAAATCCGATTCTTGCTTTTCGGGTGTGTTGGGGTATTCAGGACTGACTGAGGTGGGAGTGCTAGGTTCTGATGATGTTGAGTTGTCTTTGGTTGGAGATCAAAATACTTTTAAAGTCCTAGACCAAAAAGACCTGGAATAGGTATTGCAGTATTAAATGTAATATTAAAGAAAAACTGTCAGAACTGAATTTTGTGCTGTGCCGTGAGGCAGAACTCATCACAGCAGCATACAGACAGAGAGACAGTATAGGCAAACAGACACACATGGAAATAGAGAGAACAATGGACAATTTACAACTCAGGCGTGGGTTCTCTTCTTTGGGCAAGGAAGGAATAACGTACAGGCTGCCCTCAATGCACAGTCAGTAGCCACACTGTGCATGGCAAATACAGCTGAATCTATAACTTGATCATGTACCTTCGTGGGGAGTTATATAAACTGTTTTCCCTTCCTTCTCACATATAAAAAGATTTTTCTGTATTCCTAGTGATAGGATAAATCAGTTGTTAGCTGAAAGAAGAAGATGAAGGTATTTCACAAAATTTGGACAAATTGTACTTTTATTTTATGTAATTTTATTGCATGATGCCCTGTGCATACTAAGCGAATACTTTGCCCTTGATATTTAGCCATAGCTCCTCTGTCCCTCTTTAATTGTTGCTGTGCCTTTGGCACCATGTTGCAACTTCTCTGCCTGCCTTCTCTGATATCAGCACCTACAGGACTTTGATAAATCTCAGTACGCTGAAATGCACATGCAGACAGCTCCTAATCATTTCTCTAACTCAGTCTCTATTCACAAGCCACTATTGATCATTGTCAGAGGACTACATCACAAACAATTAGAATCCACATATTAAATTTCTTTCCTATATTTCTTGAGCAAGCACGCCGATCCTCTTTCAGTTGTGTTTGGTTAATGACATTGCTTATTGCATAGTCCCCATAAGCAGGAAGCCACATCACATTCAAGCACAGAGAATCTACTCTTCCTGCTACTGTCATCTACTTATCTCTCACTTTCCCTGGTCCTTCCGTGTTGGTTAACTTTCCTACTACTGTCATCTACTTATCTCTCACTTTCCCTGGTCCTTCTGTGTTGTTTAACTCTTACTGGGTTTTATGGCTTGAATATTTGTGTCACCCTAGCTCCCTAATTTGAAACATTACTATTCATTGTGATGGCAATAGGAAATGGGGCCTTGGGGTGGTAATTATGTCATAAAGTGGGAGCCCTCATGAACTCTTAAGATAAAACTTAAGATGAAAACTCTTAAGATAACCGAGAGGGGAATCTTTATTTTTTTATTCTGTGCCACACAAAGATGCAATAAGAAAAGCACTGTCTGAAAACCTGGAAGAAGTCTCTAACACAACCAACCACGCTGGATCCTAGAGCTCAGATTTCCCTGTTCCAGAGTTTTAGTTCTGTTGTTTAAGCCACATAGTTTATAATGCTATGTTATGGTAGCCTCAGCAGTCTAAGACAGCAATTTTCAACTTGTGGGTTGTTACCATCAGAAAACGTACATTTTCTATGAACTTAGGAACCTCAGTGGGTAAATTACACCACTCAGTAGCAAAGTTACAGTTTTGAAATGGTAACAAAAATAATTTTATTATTGGTGGTTGTCTTAGTCAGGGTTTCTATTCCTGCACAAACATCATGACCAAGAAGCAAGTTGGGGAGGAAAGGGTTTATTTGGCTTACATTTCCATACTGCTTTT
>NC_034592.1:68818597-68842819 GCF_900095145.1 Mus pahari | reverse complement strand
TGCCCCACAGCTGGATCTCATGGGGGCATTTCCACAACTGAAGCTCCTTTCTCTGTGATAACTCCAGCTGTGTCAAGTTGACACAAAGCTAGCCAGTACAGTGGTCATCATAATATGAGGAACTGTGTTAAAGGTCACAGCATTAGGAAGGCTGAGAACCACTGATCTAAGGCAGTATGTGGCACATACCTCATCACTTAATGGTTTAGAATTTATATATATATATATATATATATATATATATATATATATATATATACATGTACATATGACATACATATATGAATATTATTATTACTTGTTTCCTGCGTAATGATGGGTTCAGATAAATAGTTTTTATATGGACACTGTCTTATAGTGTCAGTCATATTTTGTTTTGGGCTGAAGTCACTTTGGAGATGGACAGAATTAAGTGTGAAATTGCCTTAGTGGGCACCTGACAGTTGAAGATCCACTGTGGCTGCTAAGCAACACCTGCAAATGGCTCTACCTAAGGGCTTACCCTTCTCATTGGATGGTGATTTGCTTCTGAGCAAGAGTGTTCTAAAAGCCAGTGTTTCAAGGGATGGATAGAGAGGGAATGGAAGGGTTATTCCTGCAGCTGATCCAGCCCCATTGCTCCCATTCTATTGGGCTAGGGCAGCCATAAGACAGAGGAAAGGTAATATTAAATTGCTTCTCAGTGGGAGACAAGGTTGAACTGCAAAACGGGGGGAAGAGTCGTGAGATACCTTTTGCAACTCTCTTTGGAAAATACAGTCTTAGAACCATTATGTCTTTTCTTTAGTCCTCCTGTGCAATTCCTGAGCAAGGTTCAGGTCGATCGAGCAAAAGCTTACTTGTTGAATAAACTCACCATCTGACCAGCCTTTTGCTTTTGCACAGTTTTAAGTTTATCTAAAAATAATAGTATGAAGGCAGTTAGTAATCTTCAATGAGTCAAGCTGTTTCTGACCTCTCAGGCTATTGTAGTCTTGTCACCCAACCTCACCTCTATGATTTCCTCTGCTCTGTCTCTCTTTCCTTGTTCATCATTCCACATCCCTTCTGCTTATTTTTCTCATCACTCAGCTCCCAGCTTGCCCTCCTTCACCACAGCGGCAGCTCTGGGCTGTGCTCAACGCTGATTGTCTTTCCCATCCATCTCCCACGGGCTCCACTTTCTCTGTTTTTCCCCCCTGCATGGCACTCTTACAGTTCACATCACATTCTTTATTTATATTATTTACTGTCTGTGTTCCTCACTAAACAGAGCAACTGGAGGTCAAAGGCAGTGCTCTGGTCATCTTTATAGCCTCATTACCAGGTCTGACTCAGAGTAGGGTATCAATAAGTGTTTGTCTATTGATATACTTGTGTTTTTAAAAAGCCCTTCTTGACTTTTTGTGGGGAGTCAGAAACAAGAAGATGAAACCTAACAGCAGCAGATATAAGATTTATGACCGAGGCTGCAATGATTTGCTTTGGTGTAATTTGAGAACCATTCTGTTTGATGATAACTATGAGTGAAAAACAATCATCATAGGATTTTGGTAAATGACATTGCAATATGAGTTCATGTATTTAAAAATCAGTGTGATGATGCCAGCAAGATTCTGCTGAAGGGACCCTGATATAGCCGCCTCTTGTGAGGCTATGCCAGTGCCTGACAAACACAGAAGTTTGCTCACAGTCAGCTATTGGATGGAACACAGGGCCCCTAATGGAGGAGCTAGAGAAAGTACCCAAGGAGCTGAAGGGGGCTGCAACCCTGTAGGTGCAACAACAATATGAACTAACCAGCACCCCCTGAGCTTGTGTCTCTAGCTNCATATGTAGCAGAAGATGGCCTANTNGGCCATCATTGGGAAGAGAGGCCCCTTGTTCTTGCAAACTTTATATGACCCAGCACAGGGGAAGGCCAGGGCCAAGAAGTGGGAGTGGGTGGGTAGGGGAGCAGGGGCGGGGGGAGGGTATAGGAAACTTTCGGGATAGTATTTGAAATGTAAATAAAGAAAATATCTAATAAAAAATGGGAAAAAATAAGTCTATTACAAAAAAATCAGTGTGATGTTAGACATGATACAGAAATCATTTAAATAAATATAAGGAAAATAAAGAGTGAATATTTTGGAGAATAGAAAACTTAGAATAACTGTGATATACTTTAAAAATGGCTGTCATGGTAGTACTTGGAGACCCTACCTGCTTCTGGTTCAGTCTGTCCTGGTTGTGTATTTCTGAACGGGAGGGGATAATCACAAGGTAGCCTCAAGGACCCGTTAGCTGACTGTAAAGCTTCCCTGAGACAGATAACTGCATTCATCCCATAACCTCCACAGCAATGTTTCAGAATGTTTAGAATTAGCTGGTGGTAGTTCAGATGCAGGGTCTGCTAGTACCTGGGAGTTCTTTTAATTTCCTCTCCTCCAAAGTGCGTTTACTTTGGTAAATAGTTATTAGCTGAGCACAGTGGTGTATGCCTGGAATTTCAACACTTGGGAGGCTGAGACATAAGAATTACTGTGAGTGGCTATGTTACAAGAGTCTGCCATGACCCATACTCCCCACCACTCCCTGCCTCCCCTCCACCAACCCCCCAAAACAAACAAACAAACAAAAACAAAAAAGAGGAAGAAAAATTTCCAAAGGAAAGCTGTCAATCACAAACAAGCCCTATTGCTATTGCATAACTTAGTGTGGGGTTGGAAAAATGAGCTGGCACAGTAGAAAGATGCTGAGTCCCTGGCACCTGTGACTGTGCTTGCCTGTGTTGTAGCCCACCATGCCACTGCGCCTCTGCTCCGAACACTATTTGTGCTGTTTGATCACGTGGCACCACCTACTGCCTGACTGGAAACAGTTGCCTGTTAGGAATAGCAGTGTTTTTTACTACATACACACTTTTCTACCTTTAGAGAAATACAACGGTCTAATTATGGAAGATTTTCATAGACTAACAAGTAATTCAGGAACTAACCTCATATTAATATGAGGTTAGTTCCTGAATTACTTGTTAGTCTATGAAAATCTTCCATAATTCTTGTTCAACGAATAAGAATTATGGAAGATTTTCATAGACTAACAAGTAATTCAGGAACTAACCTCATATTAATATGAGGTTAGTTCCTGAATTACTTGTTAGTCTATGAAAATCTTCCATAATTCTTGTTCAACGAATAAGAATTATGGAAGATTTTCATATTCCCCCTGCCATTCCTCAGCTGTTGAGTATTAAATTAATATGTCTTCAGAGTGCACTGTGTTTGGCTTAAAAGTTGCTATTGGAGTTGCTGACTTGAGTTTCATAAAAATCATTCAGTACATTTCTGCTAGGGATTAGGGCAAGGTTTCCCATTTTGAGATGACTCTGAACATACTTCTGCCAGTTCTGTACTGTGCTTTATGCTAAGATGCATTCCCAGCATGGACAGTTATAAATCAAAATGAGAATCAACTCTGAAAAAAACATCGGACACTTAATGATCCTAGAATATCAAATATTCAGTAAGAATAATTGCCAGTTCTTTATGTACGATTAAGTAAGCACATTTATCTTATTAGTATATAAATTTTTGTTTTAGTCTATTGTAAAAGTGTATATATCTCAAATAATTGTTCTACAATAAAGTTCTTTGGGATTTATTATCAGTAAACATTTGATTTGTAACCTTGTTTTATATATTTATGTGCCTGCAGCTATATAAAAATTTCTCCGGTGTAAGAAGGGATTGCTATTGGAAAATGTTTCAGAAGGTTTCCCCTGGAGCGTCTGGCCTTTTCAAGTTCTGCTTTTAGAAACTGGGTTTGGTGTCAGGGTTGGTTGAGAGTGCCTCGTCTGTCTTTCTGAATGGGGTTAGATGTTTACTCCGTTCATGTGATGCTTTTCTGCTTGTACAGATGTGACTATGGCAACTTTCCATTTTCTGGGAACATTATGGCTAATCTGCTAGCATCATAGAGACATGCAAACTCAACTATTGCAGTGGCTACTTTTGCTCATTTCTCAAGCAAGGCCGTTGCACTCACCATAGATTCGGGGGTTCAGTGTGCCTGCCTAGCCCCGATTCCTGGAACTGCCCCTATGTCCACAGCACTGGGGTTTCTCATCCCTGTGCCTACAGTTTCCAGTGTGAGACCTGGGTAACTAGAATGATTTCAGAGCTCTTCAAGGACAGTAGAGCTCCTTTCAGAAATTTATTGGCAAAATGCATGGCCCATTCAGTGCAAGTGAACATGTGTGTCAATGTGCGGGAGAGCTGGATGGTGACACTGGGTGTTGCTCCGTTTCTCTTTACCTTCTTCACTGAACCTGGGACTTGATGATTCAGCTAGACTGCTCAGCCAGAGAGTTCTAGGGATGCTCTTGTCTCTACTTTCCCAGGAATGGGATTATAGCTGTGCTCTCAAACAACAAAATATGGGCGCTGGAAATTCAAACTCAAGTCAGCATTTACCAATGGAGCCATCTCTCTAGTCCCCAGCACCAGCATCTCCACATTTTAGCCAAGCAGCGTTTGCTGGCTATTTTATTTTACTTTTTCACCTTGACACAAGCTGGAGTCACCTGGGAAGAGGAAACCAAAATTGAGGAATTGTATGTTGTGGGCATGTCTGTGGGACATTTCCTTAATTGGTGGTTGATGTGTGTGTGTGTGTGTGTGTGTGTGTGTTGTGTGTGTGCTTAGTTCACTGTTGACAGTGATATTCCAAAGCTTCTGGGTTATATAAGAAAACAAGCTGAGCAAGCTAAGGAAAGCATCCAGAAAGCAATGTTCCTCCATGGTCTCTGCTTCACTTCCAGCCTCCATGTTTCTGACTTGGATCCCGTCAATGATGGATTTTAACATGTAAGCTAAGGAAAAGTTTTTTGTTGCTAAGTTGGTTTTGGTCAGTGTTTTATCACAGTAAAAACAAGGTTCACTTGTATGCTCTGAATGTCAACGTTAAATTCAAAACCTTTCCTATAGTCATCGCACATGCTAGCATCCAGTCTCTCACATCTTCCCCCACCCCTTCTTCAATTTGTTCGTTCATTTATTCATCATTAATTAATTAATTAATTAATTAATTAATTAATTAATTAATTAATTCACTTTACATCCAGAATGCAATGCCTCCCTTCTTCATCACCCCCACAAGCCCCTTCCTCCATCTTTTAAATTTCAATTAGAAAATTGATGTATTCTTTTGGAATCCATTTTCTACCTGAAACCACTAGGGGGCACACCATGGTCATAGTCTTGTAATGACAGACAGGTTGTGGGGTCGGTTCTGAGGACTCAGAATTGTCTTGCAGATCACCGCTTTAGAGATTTTTCCTACATTTCCCCCTGACAATTCAGTGCTAATCCCTTCAGATTGCATTGGAAAGGCCGACTTTCCAACTCTCATGCCAACTGGCTTGAGGCCCAGGAAAAGCCCATGTTTCATTTTTAGTGTGAAGGCAGGAAAAAAAAAAAAACAAAGATGGATAACACTAGACATTAAGAGCAGAATTTTAAGGGAGTCAATTTTTTGGAGGTAGTTGTGGAAAGTTACAGCAATTCAAAAACAAAAGAGATTCTATGGTAAATTCACTTTTGTAGAAAGAACCAGGAGGGTGAAGTGCACCTGAAGGTTGTAAGTCACAGGCGTGGGTCCAGCTTCTGCTTGTTCTTTTTACAAACGTTTGTCCCGGTGCGTGTGTGAGACATATGAACATGTGTTCACACTGTAATTGTTCCTCATCGGTTTGAGTCACACCCTATAGCTTCATATCAACCTGTAACGTGATAAATAAAAAGCAAATTCAGGAACACAGAAGACTGGCGAAAGCCCCTCACAGGGGATGGACTGGCCACCAGCTGCCTGAGACTCAGGTTCCTTCTTTGAATGGCGATGCAAATCCTTTGTTCTTTTTAATGCTATCCTCTCATTTCTTAATCATTGAAAATAAGATGACAGGGTTAAGAAATATTTGCCTTTCGCAACAAAATATTCATTTACTTGTGAATGATAACAGCAAACGTGTTACATTTATAAAAATAGCTGATTAATCATTTGAGCACTATTCTGGAAAATCTTAAATGATCCACGTGCTTTCTTTTTTGTTTCTTTCTTTTTCTTTTTACACATTTCTCTCTTCTACGCGATACATCATGCCTGAACTCTCACCCCTCCTCTCCGTACGACCTCTCCTTCATTTTCCTTCAGAAAAGAGCAGGCTTACAAATGATATCAGCCAAACACCACCTAATAAGATGCAGTGCTGCTAGGCACAAACCCTCACTCATATCAAGGCTTGTCGCGGGAACTCAGCAGATGGAAAAGGGTCTCGAGAGCACATTTTCCTTTCTAAACCCAAAAAATGTATGAAATTAGAAATTTCATTTGAAGCTTAATATTTTTTTTTTAAAGAAGTAAACAGAAAAATCTAACCTGAGATGTCTGAGACTAAGAAATGTTTTAACCCATTTATTTCTCTGCATCCTTGGACAATTTGCTTATTATCATATCATGGGAAATGCCAGAGTAATAATATCCAAATGAGATGTTTTCTTATGTATTTTGGAGTGAGAGCCAGTAAATATGATTGGAAATTGGATTCTGTGGTTCCAATGATTGATACATTAATCTTCCAGGTTAGAGATGTGGCATAAAAAGAACTAATTTTCCATTCTCAACCGTGACTGGAATACTAAGGAAGACAGGGTGAACCAGGATCACAGGTGAGAGTGAGTTTGCTGTAGGGAAGAAAACGTTGGTCTGGTGTTCTTCAAAACTGAAGAAGCCACCTTGGGAAACATGATAAAAAGCTCTGTCCTCTGAACCGAAACAGAAAGATTTTCAGAATAGCCGAGAGAGTTCTGTGACCATGTCCGTGGCTTTCGCTGAAGGATAAAGACTGACTCTGGGCAGCAGGTGTAGGATCAAGATAGAAAACTCAAGGACTAGACATTAAGATACTTAAGGAGCCATTGTGAGCAGCGTCTTAGAGGAAACGCGGTCAGGGAATTAAATGTGTAAGCTAGACATTATTAACAAAAAGGAAGATGGCATTGCAAATGTTAATAGAAACAGTTTGCATCTGCATTTCCTAATGCAGCTAAAAAGAAAAGAAGAAACGGGACAGAGCTTATGTGATAAAAGCAGAAAGCCAATTTGCCTTGGATCTGACACGGCGTGCTGACTTTACGTTGAGTTTTATGTATTTGGCAAACACAACTTGACTTATACTCCAGCTGTAAACGAAGAGTCAAGTTTTCCTCTCTCAGGAACTACAGCCAACTGCAGTGTGCCAGACAGTGCAGCTTTCAGTGTTTGTTTTGCTGTGCGCTTGTTCCGTGCACTTCCGCATTTTGCTTTGGGTCGCCATTTTCCTTGTACAAAACTTTTTTTTTTTTTTTTTTGGTTTTTTTTTTTTTTTTGGTATTGGTCACTAACAAATACACTCACAAGCATAGATAGCCCAGATGCTTGTCATTGTATATTTTTCACCCTGCAGTAGCTCATTCCTCACAGTTGCCAAGGAGGTTTGTAGTCAGGGGTATTACAGCGTAGGAGGAAAATTAAATTTTTGTACTAGATATGACCAATCTGTATGAAGGCACACAGAAAGCAAGACTCTCCGTTAGGGAGTGCCTGATGCAGCGCTCCTATTTCTATGTTAGCCTCCCTTGCTCAGATCCAGGCTTCATCATAAGACGAAATGTAAGTTGCAGAAACATAGTAATTATGAATAGAACCTGAAAATAAAACAATTATTGACCCTGTCTGAGAATGGCGTTCTCGGTCATCATGCAAACTGATTCCTTTTAGCTTTCTTGGCATTATATTATATAAAAGTTGCCTTAGTTAATAGAATTGTTAAGAAAGATGGTGGTATTGAATGCATGCTGTAGCTTTCATTGATCTGTTCTGACTCTTATAAACTATACAAATGATAGATCAATATTAGCATTTCATCTACTAATTTTAAAAACAAAATCTCTAATAAGCCATGTGCATTGCATCTGAAGATTTTTTGGGACAGTTTTCGTATTTCTGATGTGGAATATAAAGAGCTTTTATTATCCACTAAGAAAATAGTCCATACTTTTATAATTTGCTTATTTTATTACTGTATACCTAAAGGAAATATACATTTTTCTTTTTGAAACACACCTTAGGATTGGTGATCTAGATGATGTGGTAAATATAATTAGTATAATCCCATCAATAAACTTACATGGATAATTGTTATTAGAACCACTTTAAATCATCATGAGTGTCATGTTTTTCATCACTTTAATATTAACTGCTCCCTGCAATGTATGATCAGAGCTTACAGTGTTTATTGTCTCATTGCATGTGCCTAACGCAACACATTACTCCAGTTTCTCCCTTCCTTATTGTGACAAGCTACTGCTGATATGAAATTACCCACAATTCATATTTTATTAGAATTTTGATGTTGATTAAAGTTAACTGATATATAATGATCATATGTGAAATATTTTATCTTTTCTACTGAGAGAAATAAAAAAGAATCTATTGTGGAAACACTGGTGTTACCCATTCTCTGTTGTCTTGGGAAACAGGTCCATGCACAAACATTTTATATTTAGCTGCCCAATGACTGGCTCAGTCTTCACAGGGTGTGAGACCCTTAACTCACTCAGACACTACAAGTCTCTTTCACCCCATTTGACATAACCCAGAAGTGTCTTCCTGTTGAGTGTCTGTCTTTATTATGTTTTCCCATGGTCACTGACTATTTAAGAAAGTGATATTTTATAAGTAGATAGGTAAAAAATGACTTGTTAATTGAGTCAGGTGTAAAGTCTGCTAATGTTTCTGTTTTGAAAATTATGTTATTCTATTTTGTTTCACACGAAAGCTTTTCAGTGGTGGATCTTCATATCATATATTCAAAGATGATATTTCACGTATTTGGGAATACTTCCTGAAGCATCTTCAGGATTTGGAGTGTCAAGTCCAAAGCCCAGTATTCCAGTCTACCAGCAGATGTCACTGTCGTGTACAGAATATACCAAGAGAGCCTACCAGTAGCTTCTATAGCTCTCCTTTGTGTCTCTCCTAATCTTGCTAAACTTCCTCTGGAGTTCAGTAAAAGAAAACACAGGGTTAGGGCCTTGTCTCCAAGCTGACAGGCTCTGACAAATTACTACATTCACAGGACGGGCATGCCAATCACACGCCCACAGCTTTTTATTCAAAAAATAAAAGATCCCACATTCATAGAAAAATTTTGCTTTGATTAATAATTGTATATGGCACCAACCAGAAATTAATAACCACACAATATATGTTTTGCTTCTATAAAAGAGTATGTCTATCACATTTAACTTTACTTGCTATCAATTAAGAAAACCCAGACTGTTTTGCCAATGCCTGTGATTAAAGTAACAGCTCATTTAAAGCATAGGAAACAGGCTGCCAACATACACATTTTAATTTAAGATGAGTGGATGTCAGAAATAGAATCTGTACAACTCGTTTTATTATGAAGATGCTGCTGTTTGTGTTCTGTGAGATGTTATCATTAAAGTTTGTTCCAGTCTTGAAAAGCCTCTCTCTCTCTCTCTCTCTCTCTCTCTCTCTCTCTCTCTGTGTGTGTGTGTGTGTGTGTGTGTGTGTGTGTGTGTGTGTGTGTGTATGTAGGCAATCAACCATGATTGGTGGAGAAACATGTTCATGGCTGAAGAATTTTTCTTGGCATGTTTATTTGAGGAACAAACACTGAGGGGAGAAAGTAGACATGACTTCAAATCCAGAAGACAGAAAGCGTTGAGTGGGGAGGTAACGTGTGGTCAGAACATCTGGACTTGATTCAGGTCACTGGCTGGATTGACAGGCAGGCTATCAAAGGCAAGGCAATTAGGCAACATGAGAAAAATTTCCAGCTGGGTAACTTATTTTTTATGCAAAATTCTTCTAGTTTTGCCTTTCTGTTTATTTAATCTTACATTGACGTCCTCCCTAGTATATGTATTTATATGTTAAAAGAGAGAGACTTGTGGTGGTCTAGCATGTTTTACTTATGCACCTAAAAAAAAAAAGAGCATTTTGTTTTCTGACTCAGTAAACTCAACCACCAACTCTTTTGAAAATTAAAACATAATTATATGGGAAATTCATATTTAGCTCATGTTTACCATGTGCAGTCTCATTATGAGTTTTTTTTTATGTATGCATTGTTTCCTTCTAACAAATCTGTGAAATGGCTTTTATTATTCCTATTTTCATTTAAGGATACTAAAACACGGGTTAGTAAATTATTCAAAATTACTATGCTAAAGAGAGGTCAGGTTAGCATTCAGGAAGTCAGGCATTACAGACCTGCTCTAAATTTAAAACAATTATGTGTATTGATGTGTGTCTGCATGTATATCTGTGCCCTATATGGGTCCTGGTGCCTGAAGAGGACAGAGGAGGGCATCAGACTCCCTGAAGCTGGAGTTACAGACAGTAGTGAGCTTCCGTATGTGTGCTGCGACTCTAACCTTTATCCTTTGTAAGAGCAGCAGGGGCCTTTGGCTGCTGAGCTATGTTTCCAGCCCCTGCAGATCTAACCACCTTGTCTTATATTGTGTCTCAAATGCATTGCTATGCCATTAACTTTTTATTGCCACTCTGTTGTAAAGTTTATTGCTAAATGTTCCTGCTGAGAATGAGGTGCAAGCTGAGCTTTACTCTGCTCTCTTAACTGACCACTGTGTCCAGAATGGACTGATCCAGGCACTGACAGTAGTTCTTTTTTTTGTCACTTCGGATGCTCACAAGAAACTGAGGTCATGTCATCTTACTTCAACTAGTTGAAAAAAAAAAAAAAAAAGAAAAAAAGACAATTGCGGGCATTGGTGGCACATTCCTTTAATCTCAGCACTTGGGAGGCAGAGGCAGTTGGATTTCTGAGTTCGAGGCCAGCCTCTACAGAGTGAGTTCCAGGACAGCCAGGGCTATACAGAGAAACCCTGTCTCAAAAAAAAGAAAAAGAAAAAGAAAAAGAAAAAAGGAAAAATAATCCATTCAAAAAAAAGAAAGACAATTGTTAGTTAAGAGGTCACCAGAATCTACATGCCTTCAAATTGTGATCTTGCTTTTAAAAAATTATGCATGCATGCTAACATATATTAATTGCACAAAACATGCCAAGTGATGGTTTCATTATGGATTTTCATACATGTATATACGAGACACTTTGGTTGTCAGTCCTCTCCATCACCCACACATGTTCTGCTTTCACTCTTAATCTCTTCTTAATCTCTATAAATTTACCTTTGATTTCTATGTCCTTTTAAAAAATTCCACATATGAGAGAAAGATGCAATACTGGTTTGAGACTGGCTTATTTCATTTAAAATGATCTCATTTTTGAGATGGGAAAGGATTTGACTTCTTTTCTTTTCTGGCTTTGTGACTGATAGAGTCCATTTGACTGGCTGGGATTATGGTGGGTATTTGGCCATGGAAAATTACAAAATTTACTGCCCTGTGTAACTTGGGACCTAACACAATAGTAGATGTCATAACAGTTTAATGCAGACTTCAGAACAAGGGGCTCTCAGATACACTTCTAGACAGGATTTTTAGTGTGAAAGAGAGGAGAGACATGCTAAGGTAAATATCTGTGCCAATTTTTATGGGTTATTGATTCCAACACAACTTTAGAATCTTTTGAGATTTCTAGAGATTAGAGGTGATGAATTATTTATTAACCCAAGGTCAAAAGGACGCAGAAGATTTTGTACTGAGAAATAGAGATTTCCAGGTGACAGGACCACTATATGTAGCTAGTTAAACCTGTGTTTTAGTTTACATAATGTTTTGTTTTGATTATGTATGCCAGAAAAAAATACCAAGTCAGGATGTCTTAGTTCTTATAAAATTTACATGGTGATGGGCTAATATATTTGAATAAATATACCAATGAACAAGTATTTATTGATCACCTTACTATCAGGTTAAATAACTTAAAGAGGGATTTAGGACCAGAATCTAATGTGTTGAGTTTTAGTTCTTCCTTGAAGGTTTACACAGTATATAATTTTGATGTTTCCTTTTTCTGCTCTCATAGTGAATAAACTTTGCTAAAAAGGATTCTCATCCCTTAGAGAGCTTTTGGTCTAGTTGGGGATACAAGCCACATCCTACGATCATCTCTCCATAGATCCACGAGAATGTAACTAATGAGCGGAAGGGAAGCACATAAAACTATATAATGATTCAATCAAATCTATAGTCATTCAGGGCAGAAGGAAGCTTGGAGTCAGCTGAGGTACAGCATACGTGTGATGTGGGGCTCTGACTGAGCCGTGAAAGTCTGCTGTTTTGAACAGAGAAAACTAGTGCTAAACATGCCTTCTAGACGGAGAGGCAAATGGTTAAAAATAGTAAAGCAGATAGGATAGTAATAGTTGAATCTTGTTAATGGAAGAGTCCTGCAAGTTAGCCACAGGTTAACCAAATGCAAGCCAGCTTCCCTTAATGGAGTTCATAGAATATACAGAATATTGATGATTAAGAGCTTTTGCTTGATGAATTTCATATTTGTTCCACTTTGATCTTACTGGAGAAAACCAATTCCCTTTTAATTTTATTCTCTCATAGGAGAAGAATGTGTATTTCCTATCAATTAAATTAAGTTAGTTATTTAATTATGTGTGTCCAAAAGCACATAGCTCTGATATTTCTAAGATCAAGATTGATAGGAAAGTTGCTCTGGAATGAATCCTATGTGCATTATCATGGCTCAGAAATCGATAATGCTAATGAACATTTTACTCTATCAAGGATACAACTTGAATAGCATCTTTTGGAATGGAGGGAGAGAAGAATAACAATAGGAATACATTTATGGATTATTACTGAAAATAAGAGCCCATTACTTAAAAAAGCCCTTTTGATGTGTGTGTGTGTGTGTGTGTGTGTGTGTGTGTGCACGGAAAATATAGCAGAGCACCAGATGTCTCTTTTGTTCATTGCCTTATTATTTTAAAAGCGAGTGAGTGAGTCTTTCACTAGGATGGAACTTGAATGTTTGAACTAGAGAGGCAGCCCAGAGATCTCTTGGCATTCATCTCCCCTGAGTTCCAATACTGGGAATACAGAAACATGCAGCTATGCCCGGCTTTTCACTTGGGTGCTGGGAATTCAAATGCAGATCCTCATGCAGAAACTGAGAATTCTCTTGTCCACTTAGCCATATCCTAGCCCCTACAAAATATCTGGAACCCTGTAACCCTGTAAGAATATTGTTTTTGGAATGAAGGGTAAGTTTTAATAAGAAAGTGGAATAAATATAAGAAATTGGAAAGTAATGAAATTTAAGATCTAATCTTACTTTCTGTTATACAAAATAGTTCTATTATTTCACAGTTGCATAATTAGATATACATAGGGTAGAAATAGTTTCGATAACTGAATTTTCTACAGCTCCTCTGTATATAATAAGTGATTAAATTGTGTGGTTGGTTGACTGATACGTTCTGGGATGCTTTAAAACTGGGAGACTACAACACAACAAAAACTTCTGTTCAAAAATTAGAGGAGATTGAGTGAGGATAGATTTTTTTTCAAAGTAGCAATGATATAATGACCTCTAAAACAGTCTACGACAAAATGGAGTGTTTTTAAACTTGGTAAAACCTAATAATCCAGAAGCTACCATGAGAGGTGGGAGGAAGGCTACGGAAAAGAGTTTTTGAGAAGTTGGATACACTGTTCCAATTTAAGTATGGTAATAAGCATGGTGGCTTCAAGTGTGTTTTACTTTGTACTGAGACAGATTTGAATATTGAAACATTTTTGTCAGCATTCAGAGAGGAAGCCTACTTCACATTGAGGTAGTTACTGTGGTCAGTTCTGGAAATACTCGCTTTCCTCAGGACCTGATGGTGACTATTAAACATTAGGAGCCTTGGCACTTGATGGTAGTGTCCTTCGGTGTTTCTAGGATTATTAGTACTTAATATGCAGCAGGGAAGTAGAGCCTCAATGTCACCAGAAATGGAAATTAACCACTAACAGTAACAGACATACTAAATGGACAGGGAATGTCCAGGTCATAATCCTATTCAAAGAACAACTGACAGCCAGGGTATGCCGAGGGAGGAATAGTATCCCTCGTGAGGAGCACATCGCGCGGTTATCCTATACCTAATGGTCAGCCCTGAAAACATATACACATGTAACACCATACAGACGGAACAGGCTATATCTATGCTTTTTTGAACATATATTATATTATATATATATATATAAGTGATATATATATTATATATATATATCACTTAATGAAGAAAGGGCCTATAACTTTGAAAAAGCAGGAAGGAGGGGCATGTGCGAGAGTTCAGAGGGAGAAGAGGGAAGGAGAAAATGGTGTTATTATATTATGATCTCAAAAACTAAAAGAACTATTTTCAAAAGAACTAAACTCTATGAAGTGCTGTGAGGAGTCTTAGCCACTGTGGTGGCATCACAGGGTTAGCATACCATCAACATCAACATCTGCTTACTCTGTTCCTTCTTGTGCCATTTAAACATGTGGCCAAGCGTTCTGTGTCCTCTGGGACTCTTGATTCTGTTGATTTTCTTTCCCTTTACTTTCAGGTGGCTTGGGCTGTGCTGTGTGCAAGGTTATATTTGGGAATCTCTCTGTCAGTCAGTCTGTCTGTCTATATGCAATAACAATTACTGAAAAAAAGGGGCATGAATTTGAAGGAGAATGTGAAGGGGTCCATTGGAGGAGAGGAAGAAAGGGGAATGCAATCTTTACAATCTCAAAAATAAAAATGGATATTCACCAGTTTTAAAATTTATCTTTCTGAATTTTTGTCTTAGAACTAGAGATTTGGGGACTCATTTTCTTTGAGCTTAAAAATATGACCTAAAGTGATCAATATTACCTATTTCAGTTTGTTAGCTTCAATCCTAGTCCGTGCTGTGTCTCAATATGAGCATTACTACAAAAAAGTCTCCTTATTACAAAAAGCTCTCAATTTAGAAGATAAATTGCCTGAGCATCTCAAGAACAAAGCACATAGTTCCTGATGTTTGTGTGTCAGATCCTTCATATCGGCTTCGCTGTTGTTCCCATTTATTCAAGAGAGCAGAATCATTTAAGAGCCCAGTATTATTGATGGTTGTCTTACTCTGCCTTTTATTATGTATGACTTCTTTGTAGCTCAGTTTCCTTTCATATAAAATGATGCATAAAGCATCCATAAAGATCTTCAGGAAAAACATCTGTTGAGAGTTTATTATACCTTCTGCAACATAAGACAACTGTGAAAGTAACTTTTATTTTTTGGTATTGTCACATTGGTGACAATGTCTTACTGCTGAATAAGCCCACCCTTTGCATTTTTTTCTGAATCTGCTGGTTGGTTCAGGCCAGCTGTTCTGGCCCAAATACCTCTCCATGCTGACTGATTCACATTGGCTTTTCTCCATCTCTCCTTTAATTGCTCTGCTTGGCCTTAAACTAAATCTGGCAAACTGTTCTAATCTTCTGTCTGCTTTGTATTTTTTAGCTTCAGTTGTCTCAACTCCACTGCACTGCACACACTGCACTGATTCAACTTCCATCTCCTGGATGAACTGACTGAATTCATTCCCAAATGACTGCCCCATCTTCCTGCACTGCTCTTTTTTTTTTTTTATTAGATATTTTCTTCATTTACATTTCAAATGCTATCTGCTTTCTTAGTTTCCTCTCTGAAAGTCCCCTATGACCCCCCCCCCCCGCTCCCCACCCCACATCCACTCCCATTCCTGGCCCTGGCATTCCCCTGTACTGGGGCATATAATCTTTGCAAGACCAAGGGCCTCTCCTCCCATTGATAGCTGACTAGGCCATCCTCTGCTACATATGCAGCTAGAGACACAAGCTCTGGGGGTACTGGTTAGTTCATATTGTTGTTCCACCTATAGGGTTGCAGACCCCTTCAGCTCCTTGGGTACTTTCTCTAGCTCCTACATTGGGGCCCTGTGTTCCATCCAATAGATGACTGTGAGCATCCACTTCTGTATTTGCCAGGCACTGCATAGCCTCACAAGAGACAGCTATATCAGGGTCCTGCCAGCAAAATCTTGTTGGCATGTGTCTTAAACAGCTTCTCTTCCCTGTGCTGTTCTCATGAGAGTTGGGCTTATCCTATCTCTTGGCCCATTCTGTCAACTCTTTCTCTGATTTGTCACTTTGTCTGCCCCTCAATTAGATGTCACTTTCAAACATGGTTATTCTCTTCTAAGAACTAATTTTACCTTAAAGGTATTTGCTAAGGGCATATCTTTATTCCCGCCAGCAGATTAAAAGCACATGGAATGTCTGCATTCCATCCAGACCACACAGACCTAGGTCTTTGGATATGACCCCTTGCTAAAGCGGCCATATTTCTGAATTACAATTCCTTTACCATCAACTGTTTAAGAAGCCAATAGACTTTTAGTCCATTGAGGCTGAGCAGGCATGATTTTAAAGGTGAGGTTTTGCAAAAGAGCTAGGTAGAATGAGGTAGTTTATAACCTGCCAATCCATTGCTCAGTTGCTTGCTTAGAGAGACCGGAAGTATATGTCCATTAGCAGGATGCTCACCTATATAGTCTTCATGGACTAGCTTTTAGTCTTGGTAAGTAAACTGCTTCACATAAGAACTGTATTTTCACAGGCAGCAGATGGAGGGATCTGGGAGGGAGAGGAGATGGGGAGAGGAATGTTGGAGTTTGGGATCAGGTTTGGGAAGAGACAGACAAGAGGGCCACAGCGTCAGGAGAGTGAATGGAGATCTGCTGCAGGTGGCGGAGGGGGATCTCTAAGACATGCCAGAGACCTGCGGTGGAGTGGTTCCCTAGAGTCTATGCGGGTGACTCATAGCAGTGGGGATATGGAACCTGAAGAGGCCACCTTCTGTAACCAGGCAGGACCCCCCAGTAGAGAGATAAGGACATCAACCCATCCAGATAATTTTCAACCCAAAATTTGTCCTGTTTACAAGAAATGCAGGAAACAAGATGGCAGAGACTAAGGGAATGGCCAACCAATATGAAGCCCAAAGGGAGACCCTTTTCATGGGCAAGCACCCGTCTCTGACACTAATAATGAAATTGTGTTGTGCTTGCAGACAGGAGCCTTGCATGACTGTCCTCTGAGAGGCTACACCCAGTAGTTGACTGAAACAAATGCAAAGAACCCAAAGCCAATCATTGGATGGAACTTGGTGACTCTTATGGAAGAGTTACTATTGAGGGCTAGGAAGGGGATAGGAACTCCATAGGAAGACCAACAGATTCACCTAACCTGGACCTGGAGGCTCTGAGAGTCTGAACCACCAATCAAAGAGCATATACAGGCTGGATCTAGCATCAGTGCCACATTGTAGCAGATGTGTAGCTCAGGCTTTTTTCCCCAATTTTTTTTTTAATTATTTTCTTTATTTACATTTCAAATGCTATCCCAAAAGTTTCCTATACCCCTCCCCCCACCTCTGCTCCCCTACCCACCCACTCCCACTACTTGGCTCAGGCCTTGCCCTGTGCTGGGTCATATAAAGTTTACAAGACCAAGGGGCCTCTCTTCCCANTGATGGCNGANTAGGCCATCTTCTGCTACATATNCAGCTAGAGACACNANCTCNGGGGGTACTGGTTAGTTCATATTGTTGTTCCACCTANAGGGTTGCAGNCCCCTTCAGNTCCTTGGGTACTTTCTCTAGCTCCTCCATTGGGGGCCCTGTGTTCCATTCAATGGCTGACTGTGAGCATCCACTTCTGTGTTTGTCAGGCACTGGAATAGTCTCACAAGAGACAACTGTATCAGGGGTCCTTTCAGCAAAATCTTGCTGGTGTATGCAATAGTGTCTGCGTTTGGTGACTGATTATGGGATGGACCCCTGGGTGGGGCAGTTTTTGGATGGTCCATCCTTTCATCTAGCAGCTCAGGTTTTATATGGGTCCCCAGCAGCTAGATCAGGGGCTGTCCCCAAAACCGTTGCCTCTCTGTGGAAATATTCTCCTGTCTGGGATACCTTGTCTGGCCTCAATGTGAAAGGATGCCCCTAGCCCTACAGAGACTTGATGTGCCAAGGGGATACCCAGAGAGACCTCCACCACTTCAGAGGAAAAGGAGGTGGGGGATGGGGGATGAGGAGAGGGACTGTGTGAGGGAGAGTTGGGGCAGGAAGCAACAGGGATATAAAATAAATAAACAAATTAATGGATTATAAGAAATTGTATCGTACTGAAAGGTTATTTTTGGAGTTGGTTTCTCAGCTATTTTTACTCCTTTGTGCAGATCAGGAAATTACTTTCATCAGTGGTAACTCAGCCTTAGAATAACTTTTGTCTGTTAAGTTGAAATAGAATTTGTTGTTTTCAGTTCATCTTAAGGTTCAGTAATTTTATGTGTGTGTGCTGAGTTTATCTTCCAGTCTACTGGCATGATGCAAGTGGACAGAGTAATAGTTCTTGCTACCTATGATTACTTATGATTATGAGGGCTTTGGTCAGTGACTATGCATCTCTCAGCAGTTTTAAATCATTTATGAAAATGAGAGTTTTTGATAGCTCTGGATTTTGTATTAGCTGGATCACACCCATGCATTCTGCTATGCATTTTACTTCCTGGCTTTTATTTGTATCTAGAATTTCTTGTACCATGTGATGTATACATTCATTTGACTTTCGGAGTTATGGTAAACAAAAATACCTCCCTCTTATGAAGATTGTGTTTCCTAGATCAAAGTATCCAACACTATCCTACTTCTGTACTTTGATTTAGGTTGAATTTTTTTTCAGGAATTATTAAGAAAAACATTGCAATTTTGCAATAATAAATCAAATTAAATAACATTTTAACATAATAAAACTCTCCTCCCAGTCCCTCTTTCTCACCTCCCTTCCCTCCTTGCTCCCCATTCATCCCCTCAGAAATGGGGAGGTCTCCCATGGATAGCAACCAGCCTTGGCATATCAAGTTGCAGTAGGGCTAGGCACATCTCCTACGGAGGCTAGATGAGGCAGCCCACTTAGAAGAAAGAGATCCAAAGGCTGGCAATTTAGTCAGAGACAGCCCTGCTCCTGTTAGGAGTTCCACATGAAGACCAAGCTACACAACTATTGCATATCTGTAGAGGGCCTAGTTCAGCTCCATGCATGCTCTCTGGTAGGCAGTTCAGCCTCTGTGAGCCCCCATGGGCCCAGGCTAGCTGATTCTGTACGTTTTCTTGTGTTGTCTCCTCTGACTCCTTCAATCCTTCCTCTATCTCTTTGTCAGGATTCCCCAAGCTCTGCCTAAAGTCTGGCTGTGGGTCTCTGCATCTGTGTTCATCAGTCTCCGGGTGAAGCCTCTTTTGATGACTGTTATGCTAAGCTCCTATCTATCTGCAAGTATAACAGAGCATCGTTAACAGTGTAAGGATTGGGCTAGCACAATAAAACTTTCACTTAATCCTAAACTGTGGCTTTGGGTTTAAAATAATATAGAAATGACACGATACAGTAGTGAAATGTGCTACATTGATTATTGTAAAAGATTGAGAAAGAATAATGGCAGAAATTAATGTATAGATGATGTGTTAAAAAAGTAAAAGGCCAACTTTCATCTTAGTCTTATAAAACTTTCACAGTATTTCAAATGTAAGTGAGTTTTGGGGCAATCAGTTTTTCAGGTAGTGTATGGGACTCAAAACTCAACCAACAATACCATTTTATTTATGTGTTACTATATTACATCCTCAGTTCATATAGCTTAAAAATTCCTCCTTTAAATATAATTAGTTTAATCTCAATGTTAGTAAACATTTGAATACACAAATAATAAGCATCGTCACCATCATCATTATTAATTATTTGTTTTTTTTTTTTTGAGACAATGCTTCTTTTCTGTGTAGCTATGGCTGTCCTGGAACTCATTTCATAGAACAGGCTGGTCTAGAACTCAGAGATCCATACTCGTCCTTTGCTTCTTGAGTCCTAGGATTAAAGGCTTGTGCCACTGTGCCCAGCTGTAGAAAATATTTTCAACAATTATTTTAATTGCTAAAAAATGATATTCCAAGTAGTTCAAGTTCACTGTTTCAAAAATGACATTGTAATGTCAAATGCAGTTTCTGCCAAATCGGAGAAACCACTTATTAAAATATTTGTATAAGTAGTTCACCAATGATAGCTTATCATTATAACAATTTTAATAAATCAAATTTAAAGATTATATTAAAATAAATTTTAAAAATAATTTGTTATTACAAGTTTGTTTTAATATTTAGGTTTCTTTAACATTATTACAGAAATGTCATTTAAAAAAATGTTGATTGTATTATAGAACTTTGATAATCTTTGTCCTGGAAGGCATATATGGTGCTAGAATTGACGCATATTTATTAAAGTGACACAAATTACCAGTTAGTTTTCATGGTAAAAATGTCAATATATCATTATATTAATGTATCAATCTTATCTATCTTTATATATATTTGACAATTAATTTTCAAACTGGTTGCAGAGTCTAACATAATTACTTGCTTAAGCCTATATTTCTTTCCTTACAAAATATACTTACACAAGTATTTAAAGAATTGAATGAAACTTATGTATGGAACTTACCATGGTACCTGGCAAATGGAAAAAGCTATATCAATGTATCAACGATTATCACCATTTTATTAATAATTATAGCTCTAATATTTAATCTTAAAATTATGACATATTTTGAGTTTTGTATTCTTGAAAGGAGGGGTGTTGGAGGCAGGCACTCATAGCACAGTTTTGTGTTAGTAAGCACTCTATCAACTGAGCTTTGTCTTCAGATTCTCAAGCTCTGTCAAGTTAGAGTATTTTGTTGTCAACCTTTGGCTGAAGGAAGACTTTCCATTCTGTAGCTGTGAAGATGGCCACACAGGTGTCATTTGACCTGAAAAGATGAAATCTAGAGGTTTATTTGTTGAGTGTCTCCAGACCCGTAGGGAGGTCAATATAGAGATTGCACAGGGCAAGATATGTTCTTAGGAAATGCTGAGCAAATAGGGTTGTAAGACAAAGGTTTCCTAGCAGAGTGTGTGTGTGTGTGTGTGTGTGTGTGTGTGTTTGTGTTATTTGACTTATGTAAATAACTGTGCTTGCAGACAGGGAATCGAAGACTCTTGAGGGATGGTTCCATTCATGAGGTGTGTTTGGTTATAAGACTCAATTCACGACAGAACAGTAGAGAAGCCGTTCAAGGGTAGCTTAGCTTTAGATGTAAAGGGTGAGATGTTTATTTCCCATCTTACATTGCAATAACATTGGGTTAATGCTACAGCTATATATTTAAAGGATGAGCTTACCAGCAAATGCACAGTACAGTAAACATTAAGTGATATGAATTATGAAACACTTCTGCCTTTACTGGGTCTCCTAATTTGAGTTTTTATTTTTTTAGCTTCTACTCTTCTGTTAGAGGGGCACAACATAAAGCCTTCAGTCTTCATCATTACACGCATTATAATTTAATCAGCTCCTATAGCCTTAGCTAAATGACAATTTTGGCTTGGGATAGCATTTTTGTTACATTTACCAAGGGAGTTGTGTCATTTAAAATAGATGCCAATGACTCGATATTTACTATTTGAAAATTTCAGGCTAATGTAGCCACTGTTGCACTTTACAGTTGGGATGATTCTGGGCATGATTGCAAGGAAAGACATTATAATAATGTCCTGTAACTTAAATGACTGTCAGTGCAAAGAAGTTAAATTTAGGACAAGCATTTCAGTTTCTTAAGTGCTACTTGGCTTTCTCTTTATGTGCTTGCATTACAATCGTCATACAATATATATAGCAGTAAAATAGAGTCTTAAAGAACTAGATTCTTAGATAATTATTGCCTTGCTTAATTCAATAGCCCCAGGATATTGACTTAGACTGAGTTTAACACATATGGATACCAATTTTAAGTTCTATCTGAAAATTCTTAAAAGTTTTTTTTCATGATTACACATTGAATCTTAACTTTCTAATTCTGAAATTATGTCCTATGAGGGATTCAGAAAGTGCAATGGATTTTCTGTTATACTGATGTAGGATCAATTTGAAGCTGTAAAACCAGTGTTATAGGGCTGGAGAGGTGGCTCAGCGGTTAAGAGCACTGACTGCTCTTCCAGAGGTCCTGAGTTCAAATCCCAGCAACCAAATGGTGGCTCTCAACCATCTGTAATGGGATCAGATGCCCTCTTCTGGTGTGTCTGAAGACACCAGTGTACTTACATAAAATAAATAAATAAAATCTTAAAAAAAACAAACAAACCAGTGTTATAAAGAGTTAACTAATAAATATGTGCAAGAAACATTACCTTATACAAAGCGGAATGTAGCAAAGGAGCCCTGCCTTACTATGACTAGAAGTAGTATATACACTAATCAGACTTGTCAGAAACTGTGTGAATGAAAATCCTGTACCATAATGGAAGTTTAGGGTTGTTGAGAAAATCTTTACTAATTTTTATTCACTAAGATTGACCTCTAAGTAGGCTCCATACTCATAACAAAAGAAGACACCCCTATAGAAGAATTTTAAAAATTTTTTATTGGTTATTTTATTTATTTACATTTTAAATGTTATTCTCCTTCCCAGTTTCCCCTATCCCACTCCATCCCCCTGCTTCTATGAGGGTGCTCCCTCATCCACCCACTCCTGCCTTACCACCCTAGCATTTCCCTACACTGGAGCATTGAGCTTTCACAGGACCAAGGACCTCTTCTCCCACTGACGCCAAATAAGGCCAACCTCTGCTACATATACCCTGTAGAGGAATTTTAATTCAGCAACATGGCCCTTGTTCTGGCAAGCGATCACATCCAAGGACCTTCTAGGTCTATGTGATTTGTCTGGATTGCAGACACTCCACATACCTTTAATCCCTCTGGCTGGAATACAGACACACCCTTAGTACACACTTTTAAGGTAAAATTAGTTTGTATAAAGGAGCAGCCATATCTGAAAATGTCTAATTGAGGGGCAGACAAAGTGATGAATTAGAGAAAGTGTTGATAGAATGAGAACAGCACAGGAAAGAGAGGCTACTTAAGAGTAGAGCAGGGAGACAGAGCGTTGGTCAGTCAGTACAGTGTAGTGGAGTTGGGTTTGTTCATGAGTTCATGCAGTTCAGTGCAAGTCAGCAGAGGCAGTTAAAGCCAGACAACAAGAAGGCACCAGAATATTAGAACAAATTACCAGATCTAATTTGAGGACAAGCAGAGCAACTCAATGAGAAACTGAGAGAAGCCAGGTTAAGTATTCAGTGCGGGAAAGAATTTGAGTAAAACAACTGAGTTGAATCAGCCAGCCAGACTTCAGAAAGGACTAAAAAGGGTGAGTTTATTCGTCAGTAAGAATTTACACATCCCTTACTTACAAACTGACCGTTAGGCCCATCCCCATATCAAAGAACATGCTTTTAAGCAGGGTAGCACAGGGACACAATTATCAGTGAGTCTTGGTCTGCCTTTAAGTCCCATGTGCTCTCATCAGAGGAATATAATTCTGGCAAGTGGGCAAGATGAAGCTGGGTCCCAACTATTTGAAAAGTACAGCATGGGTGTACTTAAGAAATGACTCTGGCAATACCTTAGCTGTGCTAATCTTCCATATGCTCAAGTAGCCAGATTTGCAATCTCCTGTATCTGCTTAAATTGTTCAAAGAGGTTTAAAGATGACATCCTATGTGGAACGCATATGCCTCACGTGCATTAAGTTAGTAGAATATTCTATTTGAGGCTAGCTCTTCTTTGAGCATTAACCAGACTTAGACAAAGTGATATTAATACTAAAGAGATTTCCCTTTATCAATCTCTAAGTATGTGGAGTGATTTCTCACTGGGAAGGTATATTATTCATAAGACAATACAATTTTGGCAAATGTTAGCAAAATCCCATGTTTAGATTAACTCCAGTTTATCATGGCCTTTAGAAATGAAAAATAACCTTAACATGCTTAAAAATTGTAAAATATTTAATCCATTAAAAACTTGAATAAATTAGGGTGTGCATGTTCTACAAAATCCAAAGTAGTGTTGGCCCCTCTGTGATCAGCAAGCACAGCAAGGACTGAGTTAAGTACTCTAGACTCTCTAGTTATGAACTGTTCTTTTATTTCACAGTACCAAAGATCAAGCTGAGGGCCCTTTGCAAGCTTGGTAAACACTACCACTGAGACAGTCCAAATTCTTTTCTTAACAAAGGTAGAAGTCCTGGGCTGGAGAGGTAGTTCAGCAGTTAAGAGCACT
>NC_034592.1:68801443-68817647 GCF_900095145.1 Mus pahari | reverse complement strand
GAATCCTCGCTCACCTGCAACCAGAGACCCGTTCCCCGCAGATCAGGGACCCCAGGAGAGTCCGTCTACGGCAAGCAATAGCATGAGACACCTTGATCTGTTTATGAGGCATAGCATGTGTGTTGTCTATTCAATATCTATTCTTCCCCTTTGTGGAATCAACAACGATGCTGATTATGTTAGATCATGTCAGAATTGATTGATGGGATGTGAACATAAAAGACAGAGGATATTTACCTCTTTAGAGCAATTGAAGGGCCAAAGTCTCTCCATGGGAGTAGATAGAGTTGGCATGGGGCACAGAGGACTTGGGGTTTTATAGGGCAGACAAGGGGACTTTTGTGGGGGAGGTTTCACCAGCAAGTCAGTTCCTTGCAGTCTCAAGGTGGTAAATATGGAGGCTGGTGTGATGATCTTATCAGAAGCTTATAGAATCCTCACTGCACAGGTCAACTCATCTTTCCTGTCTGGAGTTTCTCAGGCTAGGTGAGGCTTTTTTTTTTTTTTTTTTTGGTTTTTCAAGACAGGGTTTCTTTGTGCAGCCCTGGCTGTCCTGGAACTCACTCTGTAGAGCCCTGGCTGGCCTCGAACTCAGAAATCCACCTGCCTCTGCCTCCCAAGTGCTGGGATTAAAGGCGTGCGCTACCACGCCCTGCTCAGGTGAGGCTTTTAGATTATTAACCCTTCAGGTTAGGGATGCAGGAACATGTGAGTGCTCTCTGCAGTTTAAAGAAGTAAGAAGCTAGGAAAAGTTGGAAAGTGAAGGAAAGTGAAAGTTATTCAAAAACAATTTAAGTGGAAAACCACATAGCCGGCTAACTGAATCTTAAAAGCTCAAAAATACCAAAGAGAACATACTTAGGTTTTGGCCAGCATCCAAAAGAAAGAGACAGAAATAAAAATTTTCTCCTTTGTGAATTAGGACTCAGGTGGGTCACCTCATTAAACTTTATGAGGAAGGCAGGGGCATGGCCAACAGCAGGAATTTGGGGAAGAATATACATTATCTCATTAAAGAAATAATCACTATGCTATCTCTTTAGCAGGATATTAGGTCAGTCCACCTTCCTAGGGTGGTCCCACTTTCCTGAGAAGCTGTTCTTTGATGAGGCAATGGGCTGACCCAGTTGAATTAATTTTGGGTAGCTTAGAATTTTGGGTTTCCAATCACAAAAGAACTCACTTGAGATGCACTCACTGATAAGTGGATATTAGCCCAGAAGCCTAGAATATCCAAGATACAATCTCCAAAACACAAGAAAATCAAGAAGAAGGAAGACCAACACGTCTCCCTAAAATAGGGAATAAAATACCCATGAAAGAAGTGGCAGAGACAAAAGTTTGGAGCTAAGATGAAAGGATGGACCATAAAGAGACTGCCCCACCTGGGGGTCCATCCCATAATCAGCCACCAGATGCAGACACTATTACATATGCCAGAAAGATCTTGCTGAAAGGACACTGATATAGCTGTCTCTGTGAGGCTATGTCAATGCCTGGCAAATGTAGAAGTGGATGTCCACAGTCATCTATAGGATAGAACACAGAGACCCCAATGGGTGAGCTAGAGAAATTACTCAAGGAACTGAAGGGGTCTGCAACCCTATAGGTGAAACAACAATATGAACTAATCAGTACCTCCAGAGCTCATGTCTCTAGCTGCATATGTAGCAGAAGATGGCTTAGTCAGCCATCATTGGGAAGAGATGCCCCTTGGTCTTGCAAATTTTATATGCTTCATACAGGAGAACGCCAGGGCCAAGAAGTGGGAGTGGGTGGGCAGGGAAGCCGGGTGTGGGGACGGTATAGGGGACACTCGGGATAGCATTTGAAATGTAAATGAAGAAAATATCTAATAAAATAAGTTAAAAAAAAGAATTTTGGGTTTCCACTCAGACCAGAGAGTTTCAGCTGTTTGAAAAACCAGAAGGAACTAGATTTTCCCTTAAAGTTGCTGTGTGGATCGAACCCTGATTTTGTGTGTATTGAAAGTACCCATCTCATTTCCTAGATTTCCTAGCAGAAATGGGTGTGGATAGAAAAGTCATCAAACTTTCTTGGTCAAGTCTTTCTTTAATGCCTAAGTAGTTTTTTTTTGTTTTTTGTTTTTTTTTTTTTTTTCATGGCTCACTTCAACCGGAAGAAATTAACAGTTTTAAGTGGTTCTATTCAAGCAACTTAGGTCTCTACTTTTTAAAAAAGTGGTAGCTATTTTAAGAGCTAATTAAGACCGACTTAAAGAAAACCAGTTTAGAGACTGAAGTGGCATGCACAGGGCCTGAACAGGTCTGGTTCTTCCTTAGTATTTTTGTGGGATTCCTGAGCATGCTAACGAGTAGGTGTCAGATCCTTAGACTCTTTTCCTTCTGCTGGTCTTGTCCAACTTCGATGCGATCATTTCTGTTTTATCCTATTGTATTTTACTTTGTTATATTTTATTATTGCCTCTTAGAAGCCGGTTGTTTTCTAATGAGAGAGAAAAAGGGAGTGGATGCAGGTGGGAGGGGATATGGGGAGGAACTGGGAGGAGCAGAGGGAGGGGAAACTGTAATCAGAGTGTACTATGTGAGAAAATAATCTATTTTTCAATAAAAGGGAGGGGGAGGAGAAAACTTGTTTAGTGTCATTTTTTTGACCAAACAAAATGGGAAATTGTGTATTAAATACGGCACACAATTTTGGTTGTGAGCCTAGCCTTTAACGGCTGAGCCATCTCTCCAGCCCCATGGCACACAATTTTAAAAACATCTTGTGTGTGTGTGTGTGTGTGTATATGTACACGTATGAGGTGTATGTATGGTGTCTGCTCACATGTGTACGTATAGAGGCTACCACTCTCTTCTTTGTTCCAGTGAGGCAGGGGCTCATGCTGAACTTGGAGAGATGGCTCAGCGGTTAAGAACACTGACTGCTCTTCCAGAGGTCCTGAGTTCAATTCTCATCAACCACATGGTGGCTCACAACCACCTGTAATGGGATCCGATGCCCTCTTCTGGTGTGTCTGAAGACAGCTACAGTGTACTCACATAAAAGAAATAAATCTAGACAAGTATTCAACCAGCCCCAGCTACCCTCCTGTCTCCAGCTCCTCCGTGCTAGGGTTGTAGGTGGGCACAGGATGGCACTCAGCTTTTACTTAAGTCTGTCTTTGGATGCTGGTCCTCATGTATACAAGGCAAGTGCTCTTAACTGCTGACTTAACTCTGCAACCCACAACTGTTCAGTCTTGGAATCAGATGAGCTGTTGGGCGCTGCTGTTCTCCTTTCTGCTCCACATTGCTCTTCAGGTAATGCTTGCTTTATAAAAAGAATTCACTGAAAACCCTGTGTGGTGGTTTGAATGAAAAAAAATGCCCCCACCCCATATGTGCCGCAGGCGGACTTGGGTCCCCGATCTGCATGGAACGGGTTGCAGGTGAGCGAGGATTCAGCAAATGTGGGGTGACAAACAGACATGGACACAAGGGAGTGTGGTATCTGAATGCACACTGTCAAATTGAGCATCAGACTATTTATACAGAAGAAAATAGGGAAGTTACACAAAACAGAGGAATGCAAACATGGAAGGGCTGACAGGAGCCAACTGGGATTAACATTCAATGTTAACAGCTGAGATCAAAAACAGCTCCACCTAAAGTCAACTTAAAGTCAGTAGCCGGGGGCAAGGGCTTCATGCCTTTGCCATAGTTCCTATAGTCTACCTTCCCCTAGGCCATTGTAATGCTTGTGTATGGGTGTAACTCAGCTACCTATGGTTCTAAGTATCTACCCTGGTTCCTCTTTAGATCACAAACTTCCTTCTTCCTAGAGAGTGGTAAATTCCTGTGTAGGGCAGTGACTTAGCTGCCTAGACCCAGGGTCAGCTCAAGGACTGACTGCCTAGGATCTAACTTGGCTATGTATTAAGGGAAAGCACATGGATCTGTTTTCCAATTAAAGCAAGGACATTGGAGCATTCGTTATACACGATGCCACCATTCCAGGAGATTAAGTTTCCTTGAACTTTTGCCTCGGGACAGTGCCCAGGTTTTGGGGGCCTGTTGTGCTTGTCACTACTGGAAAGAATTGTAGCTCATATGCCCATATCGATTGGCAATACTAGGAGGTGTGGTCTTGTTGGAGTATGTGTGGTTTTATTGGAATAAGTGTGTCACTGGGGGTGGATTTTGAGGTTCCAGTTGTTCAAGTCAGGACCAGTGCATCTCGCTCTTCCTGTAGCCTGCCAATCTAGATACAGAACTCTCGCCTACCTCTCTAACCATGTTTGCCAGCATACCACCATGTTTCCCCCCATGATGATAAAGGCTTGAACCTCATAACTTTAAGTCAGACCCAACTAAATGTTTTCCTGTATGAGAGTTGCTGTCATGGTGTCTCTTCAAAGCCATGAAACCCTAATTAAGGCATTCAATTTTACACGGTAAGTAATTTCAACCTATCAGGGATAATGTTGAAAGTGTAGCTTGCTTGAGTTATGCACTTAATCAGTGTTTTTTAAAAAATATTTTCTTCAAAAAATGTAAAATATCTAGTCATAACCCCACAAACTTGATTCTGTATCACGTAGTTTGATACATAGATGGGAACCATGGATTGAAGGAAATGCTCTTGGGTAAGGCATAGAGAGAGAGCACTTGGAAGCATGTAAAACTCAGATGACAAGGCTCTCTTGCCTTTTCTCCATCTCCTGGTACACTCACCGATAAGCCTTTTGTTACATCTAACTGGCTTTGTAGTAAGATTCCTGCTGAATGATCTGAATATAGTCTCAACTACCTTGCTATAAAGTTTTCTAATTTCTCTACCACATATCAACCTGAGCTTGACATTTACATATATACGACTGCCATTTTAAAGGATCAATCAATATTTAGAATCCTTGAAGGTCAGGATGAGTTCATTAGGAATGATGCTTTAAATATTCTACAGAAGAGGGAAGTACTCCAAGCTTCCGAGTCCTGATAGTGTGTTTTTATAACAGTGAAATATCACTGCAAAAGGTCTAAATTTAGTACTGGGCTTAGGAACGTTAGTTTAAAGAAATGCACTTTTACTGGACAATCTGACTCTCTCCATTTAGAAGAGGCTTTCCAAACCTTTTCTTTGTAAGAAAAGACATTGTGAGAACATTGGACCCTTGCCATTGAAATAAATGAAAATGCCAGTGTCCATCCATTTGATATTAACAATCTTGCTGCTTTTCAACCTCATTTTATGTCTTCCTTCCATGCACTTTTGCTGTCACCTAGCACGAAGAGTCCAAGGACAGATGCTTTCATGGTTATTTTAAATGCAGCCTCGAGTACGGCTTTGCAAATGAGCTGAAAAGTACTTTGCTGACTTGGTGACAGCACAGACTTCCTCGAGAAGAGTAAGAAACACAAAAATCTCTATCCACAGTTTATTCACAATTAAAGACCAACCATAGGCAGTTACTAAAGTTCTTAACTTCCTTCCCAACTCGATTCAAAAGAATCTTTGTGTTCTTGTCATTCTCCAACATCCCATCTGTAGTATTCTTCCTTTGGTCCCAACAGAAGCACATTATATAATTTACAAGGAACAGGATAGGGAACGGACTTTACTGCACAAACTTGCAAAGTTTTAGGTATGTGTGATTTAAATATCTTCTGGTATTTAGATCTTTCTCTTGTCACCATCTAACTTACACAAGAGAACAATTTCACAGTGAATGGGGGAATAAAGATGTTTTGATGCTGTTATGTGCTTCGTTCCAAAAAGTCTTTTCTCATTATTTTACTTAACATTTTTGTTATTGTTTTAGAATTATAATAGTAAGTCAGAGTGGAGTAAAACATAAACACACACACACACATGCATATATATGTGTGTGTTTATATGTACATTGTTCTTACAAACATTCACAAGTTATCCTTCCTTTGTGTATGATGTTCTTTGGTCATTCATTATCGTGCCTGTGTGAGAGTCAGGAAGGCATGTTTTCCAAACATTCCATAGGCAGGGAGGGCATTGTGTGAGAACTCAGAAACCTATCATAAAGTATGTTCAAATACCACATTTTCATTTCAGGTGGCTATATCCACAGGCATATTAAGCAAATCCTGTCCTTGGAAGCTCTGTGGCTGATGAGGGTTTCATTTCAAAATTGTACTGCAGACTCAGAAACCTGCAGCATTGTATGAGAATGTTCCTGTTAATCTTCCTTTAATCATTCATTTTATTGGGGTCAAACCTGAACCTTGTTCTGGCTTCTCCCACTTTCCTCCTCTCTGTTTTTTTTTTTTTTTTTTTTTTTTTTTTTTTACAGGACTTGACTCTAACAAATCCCACACAAAAGTCATCTAAACCTGCATTTGCTTACTAATGGAGCATGCCAGCGTCTGCCCTCCAACATAAAAGTCAACTTGTCACTTCTTGTTTTCTTCCCTCCAAAGAAGACCCAGGGTCTAGAACTCCGCAATGGCCAGAAGATGCCTTTTCCTTATGTCTGACTGCTTGGAGATTCATCACTGTTCCTCGGTGCTATATCAGATACTTTAGTTTGGGTTTAATTTTCTTTGGAAACTCCCTTTCCCTCATTTTCCCCCTCAGTGCCCAGTTTTAGTGGCTGTAAGTTAAAGTACACACGAGAGAGAGGCACCAGAAAGTTTTATCTTAAGGTTTAATGCTCAGGTCAACCTCTTAATGTACATGGTTGATTTTTATAATCTTTTGGTTAATTACCTGGTTCATTACCCTAGTAGCTTTCTTTCTTCCTATTAAAAAGGTGCGAGTTTTCTTGGAAGTTTCCTGTGGGGACTTGGATTTGGAAGTGAAGCCTCTTTGCCTGCTGATGTAGAGCTCCTCAGGTCTGCCAGTCATCTACCTGCATGTTCTTTCTGAACATGTGCATTGTTTCAATATATTTATAGTATTTCTGTGGCTTTTAATGACACTCTGATTTTATTTACATATTGAATTTTTAAATATTTCTTTTATCATTCCAATGAGATTCTGGAGGAGAGAGGCCTAATTGGATTGTCATTTACACACCTTGTACACTGATGCCCATTTATAACAGTTGGTAAGAGCTTGAGGCTTCTGTTCATATAAACTTATTCCTAAATCAGTCACTTCCTGTGTACCTTGCTGGTTATTTAAATAAGAACCTGACATGACATGACAAGAAAAATGGCTTCAAACCACAAATACTACAGGAGTTGTAAGTAATTTTCTTTGAATTATTATTCACATTTTCTTCATGCCACTTTCTATCTTGTCCTATCTTCAAAGGTAATATATTGAATTTATATTTTATTTTCTGGGTGACAATCTCTTCTTGTGTTGAACTTTAGAAATATTTATTCCATCATCATGCCTCTCACTGTAATTCCAAGTTGCATGTAATGTCCCCCAATTTCCTAAGACAGCACAGGTTTAACTGACATACATACTTCAGTGTGTATGTACACACACACACACACACACACACACACACACACACACACACACACACATTTATTTTAAAGATAACTGACAAAGTCATCACTGCATTTCACCTTTTTAATTCACAGGTAGTTTAGAGGTGCAGGAAGTAATCCTAAATGGCTCAATCCAAGTCTTACAATTAAGATTTGAATTCAGGTGATATATCTAAAGAACTGGGGAAAGAATTCATGACTGGTGATTTGTTCCCATAGATGTTTGAATTGAATACATACTACATTTTTGAGCCACTTTCAGATTTTCTACCCGTGTTTTGTATATTTTAATTTCATTAATTTTCTGTAATAATATTGTACATTTTAGAACTTGAAGAATACTTTCATCAAAATGTTTCAAAATACTTTTTTCTTGGTATGAGAACAGCCTAAACCTGTCTTAGTTTGGCTTGATATTCAATGACTAGTGTATATTTGAACTAGACTGACTATTCTTAAAACAATGGCATGGGTAACATTTAATGATGCACTGGCAACTGAAAAGTCAAGTGAAAGAGCTAGAACCTTAGTCATGTGTCACCTGACCTCCATCACTGCTTGCAGAACTCTTCTAGGAATTCAAAATTTATAGTTCAGATTATACTATTTTATTGTAGGGTAAGAATCCCAAGGAAACAATTACTAATAAAGGGGGATACTTTAGGACTATATCGATCTATGGTTTCCAATCAGAAACTTGACAATGAATGTTATTACATTTTCCACTTGTTTTAAAAAATGTTTCGGGGGCTGGTGAGATGGCTCAGTGGGTAAGAGCACTCGGCTGTTCTTCCGAAGGTCCAGAGTTCAAATCCCAGCAACCACATGGTGGCTCATAACCATCTGTAACAAGATCTGACGCCCTCTTCTGGAGTCTCTGAAGATAGCTACAGTGTACTTACATATAATAAATAAATAAATCTTAAAAAAAGATTAAAAAAAAAGATGTCAGTAAAAAATGCTTCATAAACTCTCAAAAATTAAATGACTCAGATATGGTGGCGCACAACTATAAACACTTGAGAGGCAGGATCATGGGATCATGGTTTGAGGCCAGCCTGGGCTACATTGTAAGACATATTTCAAAATACCAACAATGCCAACAATAACAATAAAGCAAAATGAAGGCTGGAAATATGGCTCAATTGCTTGACCTTTATATGAAAGACTTTAGATTTTGATTACACTGAAAAAAATAGTAAATTAATTATGCTTAATGTTTTCATAGAATAGAAACTTTGATACTGTACTTATTTTAAAGTAAATAAAGATTTGGCAATATTGCTACAGTAAAATACTCATTAATGTAAAGAAATTTAAATGTATGTATTTTCTTATCTGTTGTATTTATCATTCATAGGTGAATCTACTTCATGATACAAAAGCAAAGCTACTATTTATCATTAAAAGAAGAGGCACTATTATTAAATATTTATTATGCATTTGGCTAGTGAAAATTATAATAAAAATATTATGTGAGTCCATGTTTATAGTGTCTCTATGAGGAGGTATTCATCATTGTTTTGGTTTTAATATTTAAGAAGGGGAGGCTTATCGCTTTTGTTCATGTTCTTGAATCTGCTTAGTCATCGTTGGAGGAATAAGAACTAGGCAGCCACACTGCTAAGATCATTGCTTCAAAAATATTTATTTTGCTTTGCCTTTGGAAATCAAGATCAAACCAGATTGTCTCTATCGGGAGTATATACAGTCTATTTCAATAGGCAACAATTTTTTTAAAACAAAGAAATAAATTTAGTAAAAAATATGAACATAAAATTATGCCTAGAACAGTCTGGGAATATTTCACAGAAAAGAAAGAATTCAAGCTGCATCTTCTACCCTGAGTGTGAGTCTCTCTATTGTTAAAGTCAGGGTTGATGGTGCATTTGAACAAATTTGTGTGACATTCTAAAAGCTTATGTGAGCATTGTTCACCAGAGAAAGAAAAATAATAGATGTTAAAGTTTAGAAGCAGAATGGCTTCTTAAAAAAATGAGTCCTGTAAGTTTTAGCACACACTCTCTCAGTCTCTCTGCTTCTTTTTGTCTCTGAAATCACATCCCCCACTTAAACCCTGTTCTCCACACAAGTTGCCTGAGAGAGATATATTCAGTCTCCTAAATTACCTAGAAATGACACCTCTATTTTCCTCCCTGTTGACAGCCTGGCACTGTTTTGTCCATTTCTCCTCAGTGAAATAATTTGATCTTTATTGGACACTCTTAAAGGTTTTGAGGCCAGGGTCTGTCCAGCAGAGTGGTGGCAAATTTCCCCTGGTTTCACTTATTTCTACTCTTAACAACACAATTACAAATGCATGGTGACTGCACAGGCTGTCTCTGACACTGATGCGAGGAGAAATATGCAGCAACCTGGCAGACCTGAGCATTTGCGACTGACTGCAAGTCACCTAGGGTGAGAAATATACAACTCCAATCGAGACGGGTAATGAGCAACAGCATTTTCAGAGGATACCTAAAGAAACTGTGCCCTAGGAGAAATCTAAACTGTATTGTCGACAGATTATTTTCCCAGTCTTTTTTCTAGTTGTTAGAAAATGTAAAACTAATAAGAGAACTGATACAGTAGTTCCTGGGGTTGAAAGGCTAACAGGACTTTCACTTTAGACATTGGAATACTCCTGGAACTATGGTAAGGAATGCATTTTATATCTAGCTACATCCATTCAATTAAGATGTTCATGAACAATTAAAATGATTTGTCTCCTAATAAAAATAAAAATAATTATATGAAAACTTTCATGGGGATGAACAGAAGGGAGGTAAAATGATATTTTTCATAGTCCTACTATCTGGGGAATTTTGTTAATATTTAATGTGTTTTGGCAACACCTTTATGAAAGATGATCAATTTTAGCACTGGCACGTTTTGACACTATTATAAAAAGACATTGGCTTGTAGAATTATAATGTTGAATGGCTTGATATTAGCATATTTCCTAACAGCACTTTTAATTTTGTCTCCTGTGTTCATGTATGCTTGTTTGTATATGTGTGTGTGTTTGTGTGTGTAGTACATGCATGTGTGTATGCACGTGTGTGTATCAGTTCACATGTCCGTATGCACATGTGCAGAAAACAGAGGATGATTTTGGGCTTTTTCTATTGCTCTCTGCCTTATTTCCTTGAGACAAGGCCTCCCACCTAGACATAGTCATTGTTTCCCGGAAAGTCTGGTGGCAAAAAAGTCTCACCTATCCTGTTTCTACCTTCCCTCACTGCTGGGTTTACAGGTGTGAGTCGCTGATAGCTTGATCTTTTACATTGGTTCAGGGGATCTAAACCTAGGCCTTTATGCATGCATGATAAAATACTCTCCCCCACTGAATCATCTCATCACAACAGAACTTTTTTATACTTCTCTTTGGGTAGTGGGTAGTAGATGACTATCAGCAATGTATGAAAATTTGTCCACTGCTACGAACTTTAATGTAAGTCTGTTCCCCAAAAGCATATGTTTTAAACATTTTATTCCAATGCCATGCTCACAAATGAGGAGTTTTGAGACGTGATCAGATTATGTGGACCTCCATGGTAGATGAATCCACTGACAGATTCATAATGTCATGAAATTATTGTGGATCAGTAGAAGCTTTGAGAGGCATGTCTCAGTTATGGAAAGTAGATCACTGGGCTTCCATTTTGTTCTGAGCCCTTTCCTCATCTTGCTCCTCTCCCTGTCTCTCTTGCTCTCCCTCTTGCTCCCCTACCTCTCAGTTGGCACAAAGTGATCATTATTACTCTCTTCTGTACTCTCATCACTGTTACACTGAACCTTACAGTGTACCTGATCTGATTCAACAGGGCTCAAAACCACACACAGAAATCACAAGTCAAAACAAACCTTTTCTTTTGTACATTGGTTTTAATCAAGTATTTTGTCATAATGAGAAAATAATACACTGATAAATCTCAAAGTTGTACTTCTATTCTTGCTACTTTTAGTTAAACATCGAATGAGGTTTTATTTGTTGATATGCTGTAATTCACACATATATCTATTAGCATCTGGTGATGATAGAAGTTTTCTGAAAAGTTGGTACAGACTTGGTTTGGGTCTTGTCACTTCAGAGATAGATAGGCTTGAGCCTTGGAAGTCTGGTTCTCCTGGCACATTTCATGACTCCCTAAGTATGTAAATTCTTAGTAGATTCTTTCTTCTAGCCTGTGGCTTGAGTGCTTTGTTTTAGTCTATACGTTATGTCCCCTCTACTAACAGGGTTGTCTTGACCATCTTTATGTTGTTGTTATGAAATATCTCAATAAAGACGACTTTAGGGGTAGAGTGTTTTGCCATGCAATTCTGTATTACAGAACATCATTGAGCAAAGTCAAGCAGGTCCTTGAAGCAGCTAGTCCCACCCACAGCTAAGAGCAGAGAGAGGGTGCATGCATGCTTACTTGTGCTCACTTCTCTCTGTTCTTAGAAATTCCAGGATCTAAACCTAGGGAATGGTACCACCCAAAATGGTAGGTCTTCCCACTTCAGTGAATGTAATCAAGGAAATCTTCCATTGAAATGTGCACAGGCCAGTGTGATCTGTGAAATTGTTAATTAAAACTATCACAAAGTTGCTCTAATGACTATTGATTTAAGTGTGAAATTCATCCTTTTCCCTAGACTTACACAAAGTGAACAACAAGAAATATACTGTCCTCCCTCAAACCTTTAACTGCCCAAATTTAGGAGGGAGGCTATGTGTCTGCAGGAGGGATTTTGGAGTATAACATCCTTATTTTTGTGGCAAACAATTTTCACTCACCTTACAAATAATTTTTTTTGAGACCATCTCAGAGTCTCATGCTTTACTGAAGTCTCAAGCACACTTTTAGGTCCCTTCTCTTTTATTATGCTTCTGCTTTTTTTCCTGGCTTCTTTTCCTACATTGTCCTATGTAACCCAAAATTATTCACAAGTTTTAAAGGGAACTGAGTTCATGTTTTTCAACCCACTATTCCTGCTTATCCAGACTTGTCAAAGAGTTCAGAAATATAAATACACAAATGTATTCTTTCAATATTTTAATAAATAAATAAATAAACTTTACATCCTGATCATCTCCTTTCATCTCAGTCCCTCCTTCTCCCCTCCTTCCCTCATTTCCCTTTCCCTTTCTCCTGAGAGAAGGAGAAGACTCCCTTTGGTACCACCTTGCCCTGACACATCAAGTCACAGTAGGACTAGGCAATCCTCTCCCACTGAGACCAGACAAGGCAGCCCAGCTAGGGGAAAGGGATCCAAAGGCAGGCAACAGAGTCTGAGTCAGAGATAGCACTTGATTCAATTGTTAGGGCCTCTACATGAAGACAAAGTGGCACATTTGCTATATATGTGTAGAAAGCCAAAGCCCCATCCATACTTGGTCTTTGGTGGATAGTTCAGTCTATAGGAGCACTCACAGGCCCAGGTTTGTTGGTTCTGTAGGTCTTGTTGTGGTATCCTTGACCCTCCAGTTCTCTCAACCTCAAACCCCACCCTAGACTTCCACAAGACTCCCTGAGCTCTGCCTAATATTTGGCTGTGGGTTTATGTATCTGTTTCCACTGGCTGCTGGATGAAGCGCCTGTCTGCAAGCATATCAGAGTATCATTAATAGTATCAGAGATTGGTTTTCTCCCATTGGGTGGATCTCTAGTTAGGCCAGTCATTGGTTAGCTATTTCCCCAATCTTTGCTTCATTTTTATCTGTGCATATCTTGTTGAGATTGAAGGTTTTGGGTTGATGTCCTCCTCCCTCCACTGAACGTGCAATGGCTATAGGAGGTGGCCACTTCAGTCTCCACATCACCTGCTGCTAGGAGTCTCAGGTAGGGTCAACTTCAGTTCCTCCCAGGAGCCATACTATTCTCTGCAAAGGATTCCCTTCTCTCTCAGTCCTCTGACCCCCATCCCCTCATCTCCCCATCCCTGCTCCTTATCCACTTCCCTTCCTCCACCCACCTGTGGTGTCTATTTTATTTCCTCTTCTGACTGAAATTCAAAGAGGGCTTGGCCCTCCTTGTTACTTAGCTTCTTTGGATATGTGGATTTTATTCTGGTTAGCCTATACTTTATGGCTAATATTCACTCACGAGTGAGTATATACCATGTGTGCCTTTCCAGATCTGGATTACCTCACTCAAGTTGACATTTTCTAGATCCAACTATTTGCCTGAAAATTTCATTATGTCCTTGTTTTTAATAGCTAAGAATTATCCCAATGTATGAATTTACTACATTTTCTTTATTTTATTTATTTATTTATTATTTATTTATTTATCTATCTATTTATGTTGGTTGAGGGACCTTTAGGTTGTTTCCAGTTTTTTGGCTATTACAAATAAAGATGCTATCAACATAGTGGAGTACATGTCCTTGTGGGATGGTACACCATCTTTTGGGTATATGTCTAGGTGTGATATAGCGGGATCCTAGGGTAGGACTATTTCTAATTTTTTGAGAAACATCCAGATTGATTTCCAAAGTGGTTGTACAAGTTTTGCACTCCCACCAGCAATGGAGGAGTGTTCTTCTTGCTCTACATTTTTGCCAGCATGTGCTGTCACTTGAGTTTTTTATCTTAGCTATTCTGCTGGGTGTACGATGGAATATGGGTTGTTTTGATTTGTGTTTCCCTAATGACTAAGAATATTGCTTCTCAGCCATTAGTAATTCCTCTGTTGAGAATTCTCTTGTTGTGTTTATCTCTTACCACATTTTAAAAATTGGATTATTTTGGTTGTTAGTATTTAATTTCTATAGTTTTTTAAAAATATATTTTGGATATCTTCCTCTGTCAGTTATTGTATTGTTGAAGATATTTTCCCATTCTGTAGGTTTCCATTTTGTCCCATTGACAGTATATTTTGCCTTAATTAAGTTCTGTAGTTTCATGAGGTCTCATTTATTAATTGTTGATCTTAGTTCCTGAGCTGATGGTATTCTGTTCAGGGAGTAGTCACCTGTATCAATGCATTCAAGGCTATTCCTGACTTTCTTTTCTATCTGATTTAGTGTATTTAGTTTTATGTTGAGGTCTTTGATCCATGTGAACTTGAATTTTGTGCAGGGTGATAAATATGGATCTATTTGCATTCTTCTATGTGCAGGCATCCAGTTAAACAAGCACCACTTGTTGAAGTCCCCCCTGCCCCCACTGTATGGTTTTGGCTTCTTTATCAAAAAGCAAATATCCATAGGTGTGTGGGTTTATTTCTGAGACTTGGATCCTATTCCATTGATCGGCCTGTCTGTTTTTATGGTAATACCATGAGAGTTTTATGAGTATTGATTGAAATCAGGAATGGTAATACCTCCAGAAGTTATTTTATTGTACTAAATTACTATCCTGGCTTTTTAATTTTTTTTACATGACATTGAGAATTGCTCTTTCAGGGTCTGTAAAGAGTTGTGTTTGATGGGAATTGCATTGAATCTGCAGATTGTTTTTTAATAAGATGGCTATTTTCACTGTTAATCCTAGCTATCCATGAGCATGGGGGATTTTTTCATCTTCTGAGATCTTCCTCATTCTCTTTCTTCAGAGATTTGAATTTCTTGTCATATACATCTTTATCTTGCTTGGTTAAAATTACACCAAGATACTTTATATTATTTATGATTATTATGAAGGGTGTGGTTTCTTTCTCAGCTTTCTCAGCTTGCTTATTATTTGTATGAATAGAGGGCTACTGATCTTTTGAGTTAAATTTATAACAGTCATTTTACTGAAAGTCTTATCAGCTGTAGGAAGTCTCTGGTAGAACTTTGGGGGTCACTAATATATACTATCATATCATCTGTAAATAGCAATACATGGACTTCTTTCTAGTGTGTATCACCCTGATCTCTTTTAATTATCTTACTGCTATAGCTAGAACTTCAAATACTGTATTGAATAAATAGAGAGAGAATGGACAGCATTGTCTTTCTCTGATTGTAGAATTGCTTTTAGTTTCTCTCCATTTAATTAGATGTTGACTATCAGTTTTCTGAATGTTAACTTTATGAAGTTTAGGTATATGCCTTGTATCCCTGTTCTCTCCATGACTTTTACCATGAAGGGATTTTGGATTTTGTCAAAGTCTTTTTTAGCATTTAATTAGATGATCATGTGCTTTTTCTTTCAGTTTGTTCATATGGTGGATTGCATTGATGGATTTTCATATATCACACTATCCATCTCTGATATGAAGCCTACTTGTTCATGGTTTTTGATGTGTGCTTGGATTCAGTTTGCAAGTATTTTTTAAAATTTATTTTATTAGATATTTTCTTCATTTACATTTCAAAAGCTATCCTGAATGTACCCTATACCCTCCCCATGCCCTGCTCCCCTACCCACTCATTCCCACTTCTTGGCACTGGTGTTCCCCTGTATGGGGCATATAAAGTTTGCAAGACCAAGGGTGCCCCGCCCATAGGACACTTTATTTCATGGTCCTTGAGGGGGATCACAAACCTAGAGAGAAATGAGAATAAAGAAAGAGACGAAGACCATGCATGCTTGTCATAGTCTCTTTTACTAAGGGGAGATGCTCAGGTTAAATACAATTTGGAGAGGGGTGATCAAAGGTATACAGTGAGAGAAATAATTGGGAAGAGTTATTTGCAAATCTAATACATTTAGTGATTCATCTAGGGTCCTTGGCGCCACTGCCCTGGGACATAGGGCGGCTTATCTAAGAGTCCTTTTGTAGAGTCCTGATCCTCCTAACAGTTCAAGGTGACAGCTCTGGGCAGCTCTGGAATGTGAGAAG
>NC_034592.1:68799215-68801283 GCF_900095145.1 Mus pahari | reverse complement strand
CATTTTTACTATATTAATTCTGCCAATCCATGAGCATGGGAGATCTTTCCATCTTTTGAGATCTTCTTCAATTTCTTTCTTCAGAGACTTGAAGTTCTTGTCGTATAGATCTTTCACTTCCTTAGTCACACCAAGGTATTTTATATTATTTGTGACTATTGTGAAGGTGTTGTTTCCCTAATTTCTTTCTCATCCTGTTTATCTTTTGTGTAGAGAAAGGCCACTGATTTGTTTGAATTAATTTGCAAGTATTTTAATAAGATTTTTTGCATCAATGTTCATAAGGGAATTAATCTAAAATTCTCTCTTGTTCAGTCCTTTTGTGGCTTACGTTCAGAGTGACTACAGTCTCATAGAATGCTTTTGGCAGTGTTCCTTCTGTTTCTATTTTATGGAATAGTTTTAGGAATCTTTGTATTAGTTCCTCTTTGAAAGTCTGGTAGAATTCCTGCTAGAATCATCTGATCTTGGGCTTTTTGAGGTTCTTAATTCCTGCTTCAATTTTTTTTAGGCATTATAGGACTATTTAAGTTGTTTCCTTGATTTGATTTAGCTTTGATAAGTGGTATCTATTAAGAAAATTATCCCTTTTGTTTAGATTTTCCAATTTTGTGGAGTACAGGCTTTTGAAGTAAGACTTAATTCATCTTTTGATTTCCCCAGTTTTTGTTGTTATCTTTCCCTTTTCATTTCTGATTTTGTTGATTTGGATACTGCCTCTCTGTCTTAGTTAGTTTGGCTAAAGGTTTGTCTATCTTGTTGCATTTCTCAAAGAACCTGCTCTTATTTTGTTGATTTTTTAAAAAATATTATTCTTTTTCTTCTAAATGATTGATTTTAGCCCTGAGTTTGATTATTTCCTGCTTTCTACTCCTCTTAATTGTGTTTGCTTCTCTTTGTTCTAGAGACTTCTAAATTTTAATAGTATGAGACAACTCCCATTTCTTTATGAGGCACTTAGAATTATGAACCTTTCTCTTAGCACAGCTTTCACTGTGTTTCATAAGTTTAGGTATGTTTTGCCTTTATTGAATTTTTCATTTAATTTTAGATAGTCTTTAACTTGTTTCTTAATTTCTTCCTTGACCCAGTGTTTTTGAGTAGATAGTTGATCATTTTTCCGTGAGTTTATTTTCTTATTTCTGTTGTTGTTGAATTCCAGCTTTAATCTATGTTGGCCTGAAAAGCCCAAGGGGTTATTTTTATTTTATCTGTTAAGGCTTGGTTCATGACCAAGTTTATTTTCAATTTAGGAGTAAGATCCATGAGATAATAAGAAGGAGGTATATTCTTCCATGTTTAACTTTAATGTTCTGTAGATATATTAGGCCCATTTGATTCATACTGTCTGTTAGTTCTATTCATACTGTCTGTTAGTTCTATTATTTGTTTATTTTCTGTCTCGATGCTCTATTTATTTGTGAGAGTGGGTTGTTGAAGTGTCTCAGTATTAATGTGTGGGGTCCAATTTGTTATTGAGTAATGCTTCTTTTACAAATGGGGTTGCCCTTGCATTGGGGGCATAGATGTTCATTATTGAGATGTAATATTGGCTGATTTTTCTTCTGATAAATATTCAATGTCTTTCCCCATCCATTTGATTGGAAAAACTTTTCCTAGCCCTTTACTCTGACGTAATGTTTATCTTTAATGGTTAGGTGTGTTTCTTGTATGCCATAGAATGATGGATCTTGTCTATGTATGCAATCTTCTGGCCTTTGTCTTTTTATTGGTGAATTGAGTCCTTTGATGTTGAGAGATATTAATAACCAATGATTGTTAATTCCTGTTATATTGATGTTGTTGATGGTAGTGTGTATGCTTGTGCCTCTCTTCTTTTGGTTTGCTACTGTGGGGTTATTTATTTTCAGAATTTTCTTGGGTGTAGTTAGCTTCCTTTGGTTGGAGTTTTTCCTTCTAGTATCTTCTGTGGGTCTAGAATTTGCACAGATATTGTTTAAATCTGTTTTTGTCATAGAATATCTTGATTTGCCCATATAGCATATTTAAAATTTTTGCTGGGCATTGTAGTCAGGGGTGACATCGGGATCTCTTTTTTTTTTTTTTT
>NC_034592.1:68789828-68797197 GCF_900095145.1 Mus pahari | reverse complement strand
GGGTTTGTGTTTCTAGCTGCATATGTAGCAGAAGATGACCTAATCGGCCATCAGTGGGAATAGTGGCTCCTTGGTCTTCCAAACTCTATATGACCTAGCACAAGGCAAGGCCTGGGCCAAGTAGTGGGAGTGGGTGGGTAGGGGAACAGAGGTTGGGGGGAGGGGTATGGGAAACTTTCGGGATAGCATTTGAAATGTAAATAAAGAAAATAATAATAATAATAAAAAAGTTGGCTATAATTCTGATATGCATGCATTATGTTACTTGACTTTTTTCCCTTGCAGCTTTTACTATTTTTCTTCATTCTGTAGATTTATTGTTTCGATTATGATTATATATCTATTCTTCTTCTTCTTCTTCTTCTTCTTCTTCTTCTTCTTCTTATTATTATTATTATTATTAATTAAAAGAGGATTTTCTTTTCCAGTCCAATATATTTGTGTTCTGGAAGTGTTTTTTGATATGTCTATAGGTATCTCTTTCTTTAGGTTGGGCAAATTTTCTATAATTTTGTTGAAAATATTTGTTTCTTCTATAATTGTTGAAAATAGGTTTGGTCTTTCAAAATAGGTTGCAGGCTTCTTGGATGTTTTGTGTGAGGAATTTTTCACATTTAACATTTTCTATGAATGATGCATCAATTTAAATTGTATCTTCTACAACGGAACTTCTCTCTTCCATTTCTTATATCCTGTTGGTGATGCTTGTGTTTGTAGTTTCTGTTTGCTTTCATAGGTAGAACTGGAATTCAAAGCAGAAATAGTCAAGACTGAAGAAAAAGATGTATATTGACAACATTCAGCCTTATAAAGTCAACACCAACCACAGTGTCATGTTGTTCCAATATGTCATTCTTCCCTATGGCTGTAACTATAACTTACAGGTGGGTGACTCTGAATTATCTTTGGTATGAAATGATTCCCTTATATGTACCCTCATATGGATAAGTAAATAGTAACACTAGTTTTAAGACTCTAAACATGTGAGAAACAGTCACAGTTCAGGAAATTGTAATGTCTCAATAGGGGTTGCATGTAGAACTGAAATACAAAGTAGAATGAGTTAAGACTGAAGAAATGGTAGGGTCCAAATCAGAGTCTAGGTCATAGAGGTAATTAACAAACTTTACTAAAGGATATATATTCTGTTTATAGGCAATGAGTAACCATAGAAACATTTAAGGTGATGGTTCGCCTTTGGGTTTTAAATTTGCTTGTATGATGTGTTTGCTAAACACACTATTCCAAAGCAATTTTTGCTAATGTTTAACCATTCATATTTTTATTTCTCTTTCAGGGGAAAAGGAAATAGTTCCTTTGGCCAAGACCTACCAAAACCTTGGCCTGTATCTCACTGCTTAGTTCCCTGTGTTACTGTTGGCTCCTCCCTCTAAATGGTGTCCTGCCTTTTACAGGCATGCTGGGGGTCGCGCAGCCGGAGCACAGCAGACCAGCAGAAACACAGCGTCCTCGAACCGCCCACTGTCAACGCCCACCGTCGCCTGGACCTGCCCACCATCGCGACACCTGCCCGCCACTGCCAGGACTGCCCATCATCGCGAGAACGCCGTGGCAACTTCTAAGGACTCAGGGGAATGCTGGGAACTCTTCTTTGTACTTAAGCTAGTCCTGACAATAAAGACTCAGGCTTTGATCAGACATTTTGTCAAGGCCCCATGTTTCCTTTCGCAGCCCTGTTCTTTTTCAGGAGTTCTCGTCCTCCAGTTCGGATCCACAGTGTTTCTGCAGGCAGAACCACACATGTTACCAGTAGAGATGACAGTGAGGTGTTTATAGTTATATCTATAGATGGAGTCCTTTAGTATATTACCTATAAGCTTTAATTTTTGTTTATGTAAAATCTAGGCATACACTTATGAGTATCTGTTTTAGATTTACTTTTATTATTTTATGAGCATTCTCCCTTCATGTCTGTCTGTTTAGTTTACATGCTGGAGACTGAGGAGGTGGTGTTGTGGTAATCAAAGCCAGGTCCTTTGCCACAACAAGTGTTCTTAACCACTGAGCCAATTCTCCAGAACAGTGAGCATCTTTTATATTTTATAGAAAACAAACAGATTAATATTAAATTATTAGTGACTGTAGAGAGCTTCAAACAGGGTTTCCAGCTCGAAATGACTTCAAATAGGTTCCTTAAAAGTCATGTGATCTGAACTATGGAGACCTTTTTTTCCAGTTGAGGCAGTTGTAATGTGATATAAAAGTAAAACACGATGTAGACAAAACCAGGAGAAAGTGACATTATTTTGCAAAAGAGCAACTTATGTTGCTAATAGTAGGTACTTTGTAATTCACTGTGGCTACCTGAGCTGGGGTAGGAAACCTGAAATGTAACTGGAGAACTGATGGAGGCTCACTGCTTGAGAAAGAGTGGATTCTAGTTGGACTCAATTGTGGAGTTTCCTTTACAGGTGTTTGCTTAACGCCTTGGTATTCTACTCTGACTTTTTAATAAGTATCAGATAATACCTGATGCTCTAGGCAGAGGAGGTAGTGGGGAGTATTCCACAATGTGTCAGAATGTTCTGTTCTTAATAAAGTCTATCTTCAGGAGGAGATATTTAACCAGACAAAATCTCTGTAGTTTTATCATGACCCAACTCACTGGATGGAAGGGAGGTACTTAACCTCAACCACTTCTTAGTTTTCCATAGAGTAGACTAGATGTATCGAACTAGAGACTGCTCTGGCTTCCATGCCAACTTACTGACAGATTATGAAGAAGTATATGTGAAGTTCAATGTCCAGAGATATGAGACTACCAAAAGACTGGGTCCTACTTACGAGACTAAAGATTTCTTCTTTTCCCCAGTGCCCTATCAACACTTTAACAAAGGTCTAACTACAGAAGTTTTAAAACCTGGTGTGTTGTATCTGACTATTGAGAAAAACTTAAAAACATTAAAAAGTTCTAAGCACACAAAAAAAATGTGGGAAACATATTTAGACTTGGCTTGATGCTGGAAATGGTTATGTGGGTGGGGAATTTAAGACAACTGTGGTGAATATGCCAAGGCCTCTAATGGATAATTCAGACAGAATGAAAAAATAAGTGGGTACTATTAGGAGAGAAATGGAGATTATAAAGAACTGAAGGCAATGCTAGGGGCTAAAAATGCTGTAACAAATTAAAAATGAAGAATGTATTTAAATGGCTTGTATGCAGAATGGATATGGCTGGGGGATTTCCAAAGCTTGAGGCTATCACAAAAGAACCTCTAAAACTGAAAAGGAAATTGGTAAAAACATGAACAAAAAAGAATAGAATATCTACAGCTTATGGGACAGCTATAAAAGATAAATAATTACTAGACAGATAAAAAATAGTGAAAGAAATATTTTAAATAATAATGACAAAGAATTTCCCTAAGTGACTGTCATGCAGTGTAAACTGCAGATGCAAGAGGCATAGTGAAAACCCAGGAGGATCATTGCAAAACAGAAAATAAAAACCCCACATCTTTGCTCTATTGTTTCTAGTCACAGAAAATCAATGTTAGAGAGAAAAATCTTGAAAGATTCTAGATGAACAAAATACAGTATTGAATGAGTAGTAAAGAGATGAATTAAACCTCAGTCTTATGCAAAAATCCTATTCAAGGAGACAAAAATAGAACTAAACAACAAGGATGACAAAAAGAAATTAGTAACAAATATGATTCCTTATTAATTCAATGATATAAGAAATAACTTTGAATGTCAGTAATCTAAATGAACCTATTGAGAAGTAAATTATCAGTATAGGTTAAAAAATATGATCCAGTATAAGAAACCCACTACAGAACTCTCCATTGCTGTGGAAGTGCAAACTTGTACCATTTTGGAAATCCACAAGGCAGTTCCTCAGAAAACTGGAAATCTATCTACCTCAATACTGCTCAGCAATACCACTCTTGGGCATAGAACCCAAAGATGCTCCATCCTACCACAAAGACACTTTCTCAACTATCTTTATGATGGCTTTATTCATAATAGCTAGAAACTGGAAACAACCTAGATATGGATAAAGAAAATGTGGTACATTTATTCAGCTGTTAAAAACTGGCATGATGAAATTTGCAGCATATGGATAGAGTTAGAAAAAAAAACCCTGAGTGAGGTAACACAGATCCAGAAAGACAAAGATAGTATGTGCTCACTTATAAGTAGATACTAGATATAAAGTAAAGGATGATCATGCTACAATCCACAGAGCAAGAGAGGCTAAGTAACAAAAGGGGGTTGCATGGATCTCCTTGTGAAAGGGAAATAGAAGAAAATTTTGCAAGTGGACTAAGGGAGGGTAGGAATGGGAACAGGAGAAATAAGGTTGGTGAGGGGAAAAATGGAGGGTCAGAGTGGGACTTAATGATGGGAATTGGCCTTTGGGAAGGGCGATATTGAAACCTAGTGTAGTAGTCTATGAAGGTGTCAATAGCGAGGACTCCTAGCAAAGCAGATTTCAGAGCCTGAACTAGCCATTTTCTGTAACCAGGCAAGATTTCCAGTGGTGGGACTGGACACAAACTTAGCTGGAAAATCTTCAACTCACAATCTGTCCTGTCTGCAAGATGTGCTAGGGCAATGGAGGCACAGAACCTGTGGACTCCCACAGGTCAAACCAGTGCCTGGTCTAATTTAATGCCCATGCCACAAGAAGGAGCCCATGGCCAACACTGCCTAGATGATTAGGAAAAGGAGGCTAGATAGCCCAGAAACCCATGATAGGCAAGATATCCCTAATGGTATCTCCTTTGCTCATAAATTGGTACCTAGCCCAAACATCAAAGAGATTTCCTCTGGCAGCTGATGAGAGGAGATAAAGAGACACACAGCCAAAGATTAGGTGGAGAGAGAGCCCAGATCTCCATTGGGTCTCTCTTCTTGGAGCTCAAGGAACACTATAGTAGATGGGGAGGAAGAATTGTAGCATCCAGAGGAGTTGAGGACACCAGGAGAACATAGCCCACAGATATAAACTAAGTAGAACTTCTAAGGATTCAAAGATAATGAAGCAGCAATCAAGGGGCCTATATGGGTCTCTGTTAGGTCCTCTGTACATTGCTACAGTTGTGTAGCTTGGTGTTCATGTGGAACTCCTAACACTGGGAGTGAGGGTGTCTCTGACTTTTTCCTGCTGTTAGGACCCTTTTTCTCCTACTGGGTTGCCTCGTTCAGTCATGATATGATAGTTTATGCCTAGTTTTATTGAATCTTGTTGGGCCATGGTCAGCAGATATCTCTGGGAGACATGTTCTTTTCTGAAGAGAAATGGAGGAGTGAATCTTGGCAACAGGGGAGGTTTGGGGGACTGGGAAGAAAGGGAGAGAGGGGTAAATGTGGTCAGGACATACTGAAAACAGCAAAATTAAATTTAAAAAAAGGAGAGAAAAAAAAGAAAGAATTCCAGTGTAAGTAGGATGATATATTAAAAGCAAACACATGGAGAAAAATATACTGTGATATATTTATCAAAATAAAACTAGAGTAACCATGTTAATTTCAATCTGAACTAACTTAAAACAAGGAAAGTTATCAGTGATAACAGGGCCATGATAATAAAGTGGTAGAGTGTCTAAGAATACATGGTAATTTTTATTGTGTATATGACAAACAACAGTGTTAACCTATGTGGATTGTATGGGGTAATAGTTGAATTCACTTTTGCTGTTGAAGATGTCAGTACCTCTGTATCAGAAATGTGCATATCTGGAAGGCAGAAACCAGTTTAAAAAAGCATGTGAATTCTGCAATGCAGTTATCAAATGTTTTGCAATAATTCAGTTTTCAAATGCTTGCAGTGAATGTCGGCAGAGTGCCTGATGCACAGCCAGTGGAATATGATGTTTCAAGTGCACATGACACGACAAACCATAGTCTTGCCCATAAAACACACCATAGCAAATATTCAAGAGTGTAAAATGATAAAACACTTTTAGATCACAGTTGACCTAGAAATCAGTAACATATGTGGAAAACCACCTTATTACTTCCAAGTTAAGTTACATACTTCAAGTACTCTGTTACTCTGCTCACGGATTATACGTTAATACATGTGGAAAGCCAGAATTCAGAGGAACACTTCTACAAACAACTAGAGTTTCTAGGTACAAGGTGAATGTGGAAAATCATTTGCTTTCCAGAAATAAGTAAGACAAAATTATAATAAAAACCGTAAATACACCAGGCAGAATACATGAGCTGGTCTGAGGCCTCTGACACATATACAGCAGAGGACGGCCTGGTCAAACCTCAGTGAGAGAAGATGCACCTAACCTTAGAGAGACTTGAGGTTTCAGGGAGTGGTGCAGCCTGGTAGGGTGTGGGGAAGACAGGATGGGGATATCATCTTGGACACAGAGGAGGAGGAATGGGATGAGGAACAGTCAGAGGGTAGACCAGGAGGGGCATAAATAATAATAATCATAATACAAAATCCTATAAATAGCATTTATATTAACCCACAAAGATTATATACCCACATGAGATTTATCAGCAAAACTATAAAACTGATAATTTTGCCTGGATTTTGGACTTTGAAACTGATGTGAAAGAAATATGTATTTGTGTATATATATGTGTTTATGTGTGTATTCATGTATGTGTATGCATGTATGTATATATACATATATGCATGTATGTATATATGAATGTGTATGTGTGTATGTGACTGTGTGTTCATGTGTGCATGTCTGTGCATGTGTATGTGTGTTAATGGCTGTCAACCAATAAGGGGTAAAGTTTATCTAAAGATACAGAAGACCAGAATAGATAACACATAGGACAATAATAATCCAGGGTGTGCTGAGTCTTACTCATGTTTGCATATATTGTTTGGAGACACAGGTTAATGACTGAATTGATTCTTTGGGCTCTGTCTGACTAACGCACAAGAGAATCTAGGGGTCAACATGGGGAGCCATGACGTGGGAGTCACCATCAACTTTAAGGCAGAAAATCTGTCAAGGACATTTTGTCTTTGAACGAAAGGTATGAAGGATGTGTGGAAGGAGAAATCAGAGTGGCTTATTTTTATGATTCTTATTTTTTCAATTTTTATTAGATATTTACTTCATTTACATTTCAAATGCTATCCCCAAAGTCCCCTATACCCTCCCCCCTTCTCCCCTACCCACCTACTCCCACTTCATGGCCCTGGCATTCCCCTGTATGCGGCATATAAAGTTTGCAAGACCAAGGGGCCTCTCTTCCCTATGATGGCTGACTAGACCATCTTCTGCTACAGATGTAGCTAGAGACACGAGCTCTGGGGGTACTGGTTAGTTCATATTGTTGTTCCACCTATAGGGTTGCATCCCCCTTCAGCTCCTTGGATACTTTCTCTAGCTCCTCTATTGGGGGCCCTGTG
>NC_034592.1:68776968-68788640 GCF_900095145.1 Mus pahari | reverse complement strand
TCCTCCTCCTTCTTCTTCTTTCTTCTCCTCCCCCCTCTTCTTCTTCACCATCATCTGAGCATGACCAAACATGTGAAAACTCATGAGGAAAATTTACAAAGAACCTTAAGAAGTATTTAATATTAGGAATTATTTAATAGTAGACTAAAATTAATGCCAATACTCAGTAGTTAACCTTTGCCAAGTCATAGAAACATAATAACTCAACAAGCTCAGTGAAACAGTGAGGCTACGAAAGGCATGGGGCATGGTTTTGGTTGTTTTGGTGGTGGTATTAGTAGAGAAATCTGCTCATAATTAGAACTTAGTTGATTCAGATGTAAAATCCTGTGGAGTTCAAGCCAACTGAAATTGCATTTCACTCTTGGCCAACAGGGTAGTGCTGACAAGAAGATGCAAAGCACAGTTTCATGTGTCTGTCATTTAATTCTCTTCTCCCACCTGCACAGAGCAAACAATTCATCACAGTTTCCAATGATAGTTTCTCCAGCTGTCAGCCATAATGGAGAACACATTTAACTCTTTGAAAGCACTTGATTCACTGGGTGTTTCACATCAATCAGACATTCTGTCTGTCATTCTTATTGGCCATCTAGTGTTTTGCTCCCTCGATAAGTGGACTGGGTAGTTAGCTTAGCCAATTGTCATGGCATTGAGATAATAACTGCTATTTGAATTCATTACTCAGAACTGCTAGAAACAAAGGGATGAGCAAAACCGTACTGAGCTTCCTGTGTATCTAACAAGATCAGAGAACTGGGAGAGAACGGTCAGTGGAATGAGTCACCTCAGACTTCTAAATTTTAGATTAAGTCATTGGTTCTTGCTTTTTGCAGTAAGACTTTAAAGAAAAAAAAAACAAGTTCTACTCTCTTTCTAAATTGTAGCTTCTATGTCCATTATGTCTGCATGTATTTATATCTTAAACACTGGTCCTTTATTTTGCAAAAAAAACAATGGTGGCATCACAGTTAACAAAACAGCTAGGATGGCTGACTATAAAAAGAAGGTAGTTACAAACAAGGAAGACTTTAGGAAGAGCCACATGAATTGCTCTCTCTCTCTCTCTCTCTCTCTCTCTCTCTCTCTCTCTCTCTCTCTCTCCTCTCTCTCTCCCCCCTCTCTCTCTCCCTCTCTTTCTCTTTCCTATTTTGTTGATTTCAGTTCTGAGTTTGATTATTTCTTGTATACTCCTTTTGGTTGTGATTTCTTTCTATTTTAGAGCTGTCAGTAGTGCTGTTAAGTTTCTATTTATGATCTCTCTCTCTCTCTCTCTCTCTCTCTCTCTCATATATTTATTTTTTTACTTAGGCGCTTAATGCTATGTAAAAAGCTTAAGCTTGCCTCATCTTCATTGTGACCCATAAGCTTGTGCATTTTGTGTATTCATTTTCATTCAATTTTATAAAGTCTTTATTTTCTTCTTTTATTTCTCTTTCCTCATTTTTCAACCAGTAGAGGGTTGTTCAGTTTTCTTGAGTTTGTAAGCTCTCTATTGTTTCTGATATCCAGCTTTAATCCATGATAGTCTGGTAGGATGCAGACAATTATTACAATTTTCTTGTATCTGTTGAGACTTGTTTTGTGTTCAAGTATGTGGTCAATTTTGGAGAAGGTTTCATAAGGTGCTGAAAAGAATGTATATTCTGTTTTGTTTGGGGGAAAATATTTCTGTATAAATATAACTAAAGAATCTATTTCTTTTAGAGTGTCTTTAATGCCTAAGCTTCTCTTTTCCATCTCTTGTGAAATATTTCTGTAAATGCCTGCTAGATCTATTTGGTCTATTATATCAGTTATCTTGCATTTCTGTGTTCAATTTTTATCTAGATGATGGGTCTGTTAGTAAAATGGAGTATTGAAGTCTCCCACTATTGGTACATAAAGGTCAGTATGTGGTTTAAACCATAGTTCTGTTTCTTTTATGGTTTTGAGCACTCATATTAGGTGAATAAATGTTAAGAATTGTCATGTCCTCTTGGTGGATTGCTTCTTTGATGAGTATATAGTACCCTTCCTTATGTGTTCTGATTTGTTTTGGTTTGGAGTCTATTTTGTTATATATTAAAATGGCTACCCCATCTTGTTTATTACATCCAATTGCTTGGAATTATCTATCCTTTTACCCCAAGCTAATCTCTATCCTTGATGTGAAGGTGTGTTTCTTGAATGTAGCTAAAGGATAGGTCACTTCTTTGCATCCATTCTGTTAGTGGGTGTCTCTTTACTGTTGTTATTGTGGGGGTGATGGTGGAGGTGGTATGTGTGTGCATGTGTGTGCATCTCTGTGAGTGTTTGCACACAATGTGAATATTATTTATCATTTGATGGTCTGGTATTATTTATTCCTTGTATTTTAGTGAGTGCAGTTAATCTCTTTAACTTGGAGTTTCCCTTCATTGGGCCTTTCATTGGGCTGGATGTATAGACAGATACTTAATATATAGATAGATTGCTTAATTTTGGTTCTATTGTGGAATATCCTATTTTGTCAATTCAAAACTTTCTCCATTCAAAGCTTTTCTGAGTACAGTAGTCTGTGGCATCTATGCTCGCTAGAATCTGTAAGATATCTGTTCTCCATGCTTCATCCACATTGATAGGCATCTCTTTCTTTGGGTTAGGGAAGTTTTCTTCTATGATTTTTTGAGAATATTTTCAGTACCTTTGACCCGTGTTTCTTCTCCTTCCTCTAGTCCTATTATTCTTAGATTTAGTCTTTTCCTAGTGTCCCAAAATTTTTAAAGTTTTTAAAAGTCTTTAACTGAGGTATTTATTTCTTTTAGTGTAACTTCAATGCCTGAGGTTCTCTTTTCCATCTCTTATATTCTGTTGGTGAAGCTTGTCTCTATGGTTACGGTTCAAGTGCATTTCCACATTTCCCTTCATTTAGGCTTTCTTAATTGATTCTCTTTCAATTTCCACTTTCAGGTCTTGAACAGTTTTGTTCATTTCCTTCCACTATTTGTTTGTGTTATCATTATTTCTTTAAGGGATCCATTCATTTCCTCTTTAAGAACTTCTATCATATTTATAAAGGATATTTAAGGCCTTTGTTTTGTGATCTAGCTCTGTTTGAATACTCAGGGCCTACTGTGGTAGGCTTACTGGGCTCCAGTGGAGGGAGATATATTGTTCTGGTTGTTACTGATTTTGTGTTTATGCCCTTATCTAGGCACTGTGGTTTGGGAGATCGTAATTCTAGCCAATATCTTATCTTATCTTTGCTGAGTGAGTGTTCTTTTGTTTGTATTGTCCTCTGTGTTTCTTGGGAGATTATGTTGGCTATGTGTTGACTGGCAGGAAATTATTCTGTAATCCTCATATGTGTGACCACTTGGTGTTTCCAGTGTGCTTCTCGGTATTGTGAGTTAACATTGAAGAGTGAGGATGGGTTAGGAGGAGTCTTTACAGGAGGAAGGAAAGCAGGGTGTTCCACCAGGATCTGCTTAGTCTCCTGGTGATGGGGGCAGAGAGTGAGGAGAATCTATAGCAGGTAGTGTACTACAGAGCTGGGAGGTTAGATATGGTGGAGAGGAAGGAGATTGAAGATATGAAGCTTGCCTACCTCTTTGCTGGGCTACTTGCTTCTTTAGCAGACTTGGCGGATAGGTTTCCAGAGAAAGCCTGCTAGAGTTGGAGAATGAGATAATAGGATGAATGGGGAGGAAGGTTGGAAGAAAAGATTTATGTGATCTGTTGGAGATGTATTTATAAAGAAAGGGAAGGCCCAAGCAGGTGTTCTGATATAGAGCTAGTGATGAGATTGGAAAATCAGACTTGGAGGAGAAGTACAGAGAAGAGCTGCTGTTTGCCTACTGAATCCCTGGCTGGAGTAGCCTGCAGATTCCCAGGGAATGCCTGATGGAGTTGGGTGCAGGGATAAAGCAATGCTTTGGGGGAAGAAAGTGTGGAGGGGAATATCTCTGTGATCCACTAAAGATGGAGCTTAGGGAGGAAAAGGAGGCTTCAAGAGGTGGTCTCAACAGTGTTGATGATGAGGCTGGGGAATTGGATTGAATAAGAGGGATATGGAAGATCTGTGGTTAGCCTACCTGTTTCCATGAATGGAGTCAAAAATCCATTAATTTCAAGTTAAGAAACTTCTGTGAGAGATCTTACAAATGGTAAGAGATTATTAGAACATAATTCAGATTGACTAGTGCTGTAAATCTGCTATTTGTTTTGAGATTTACTCAACAAATAAGAGATAATTTATAAAAAAAAATAATAGACGAAGGAAAGAATAAAATGCACTTTAGCAATAGGGAATTGCACACAGAAAGGTCCAGCAATTTCAAGGAACTAATGTTCTACAAGAAAGGTAGAATATGAGTTCATCTGCCGGAGATAGAAGATTGTGGAGGGACTTGACCACTAAGGACTTGGAATTTCATCTTAAAAGCAAGATGAGAACTAGATGTGGTGATGCATGCCTATAATCTTAGAACAAAACAGGCTGGGAGAAGATGATAAAAGATGGCTATTTGACCATTGAAATAAAAATCCTGGTATCCTCAAAATGAATGATTCTTGTTATCTGGAACTTGATACAAGTATGAGATGCACTGAAGAAATATTGAGTGATTTTGTTTGATAGAAAAGCAAGTGAAATTCTCATAAATGGAACATTTAAGAATCAACCGTTGCCAAGGTAGATGCAATGCATAGTAATTATTCTAGCGGAGGAGGGGAGATACTATACCAGAAGAGCTGAACTGATTTTTTGCACACTGTAATTTCTCTTTTAAATAAAGTAACAGTAGCAACTGTGATGCTATCCATTTCCATAACTCAAATGTCTATAATTAAGCTACTTACTTCATCTATCCCTACTTATTATGAATGTCAGAGTTTTTAAACCTTAATAGCTTTCACAATGCTTTCAACCGAGCAAAATTTAATAGAAAAGAATAAAAATATCCCAGGGATATCCAGGAGCTAATGAATAGATGGTGTGTTCCTTTTCCTTACATCTGTATTAATAGATACAGAGACAGTGAGCTTTATCGGGCGCTTTTCTCTAGAAACCTTAAAGATCCTTAAAAAAAAAAAAAAAGACTGCCTTTGTTCATTTTGCTCTTTTCGTGTTCCTCAGCAAAAGAAATACTTAGAGAATTTCCTTGGGGTAATGAAATAGCACAGGAATCAATGAATAAGGGGTTGGTCAAGGAATTTGCAGTTTTTTTTAAATAATAAGGTTTATAAAATTAAAAAAGTGAATGGGATTTTGCTCAGGGTTATGAGATATAACATTGAAATATGAAATTAAGATCCTTCCCATTCAATGTGAAAGCATGTAAGCAGAAAGTATTGACTTATTGATAACTTCATCTTGGGCAAAACCAAAATAGTTTTTGACATTCCCAATGTTTAGTTTATAAAAGATACAGGAGCCTAAGGACAGACTCAGCTCTGAACAACACTAATTGCTTTGTTTCTCTGTATCCCTTATGATCAACATGGCTGTCTCCAATAGTAAAAATCAAAGTTCAAGATGAAGTAATCGATATTAAACACTAATTAGCTTCTTAACCATAAATCACTCTGTTGAAAGGAAAGCATTGAAAGCCTAGTATCGCTTTTTTACTTGCTTTTTGTTTTTTTCTTAAAAAAATCATTGTTTCTAGTACAATTCTTTTTATCATTTCCATTAATATAAGAAGTGATTTAAAGTAATATTATGATGTTGATATTTTAATTTGTCTTTTAAGATAGAATCTTACTGTGGTGGTAAGGATGGTCTTAAATTCAAGAACGTCATGCCTCAGCCCCCAAATATCTGGGATTACAGACACTTGGAATTATTTAATCCAGCTTTGTTTCATTTTTAACGAAGAGTTTAAATAGTTCTTCTAGAAATTCTAAGTAGGTAACTTGATCTTACTTCATAGTGAGTTAATTTTAATTGCTACCCACTTAATATATGTCTTTATATTATTGGTGTCATGACTGGTGCTGGGGATTAAATACTATCTCTCAGTCATGATAAGCATGCATTTGACTACTGAGTAAGTTTCCAATAAAGTTTCTATAATATTCAGAGCAGTTCTTGATCACTGGTCTGAATTAATGTTAGTACTTTGTCAAGGTTCATGGTTCTCTCAATTGATAATTTTCAGAATATTCTAATTTCTTTAAAGATAATAGTAAGACCACATATGGTGATGCATCTTGGTAAACCTACCACTCAGGAGGCTGAGGTTGTAGGATTGCTGTGAACTCAAGGTTGGGCTAGTCCACAGAATGTGCTTTTGTGTAAAAGAAAAAAAATCAGGATAAAATTAAACCTCATCAAATTTAGACAAAACCAATTCATTTCTTTACAATACCCTGATTTATAAATGTTACCAAAACCAGGTTGTTGGGTCTTACTGTTCTTAAAAGTTTGGAAAAGATGTTTGAGAGACTCTGCTAAAACTTCAACAGCTGACAAGTTCCCTTCCTCTAATTTAAAATCACTTCTGAATTGACTCTCTCTGATTCCGTTATTGCATTAGCCTGTTTTACAAAATAGTAATGGTGAGATAAGAGGATTAAAACTTTTGGAGACATATTTGGCAATAAATAATATTAAATCTTTCACTAGGCTACTGGCAGCATTTGGACAACACACAGATCAAATCTTAAGGCATTTTGAGTCACAGAATTAAATTTAAGGGGCCAAGAAGTAATGTAAAATGAAAAACTGGTTTCAACACACCTGGGCCTTTCAAGGCATGAGTCCTCACTTTTTGGAAGACAGAACTTCTAGACGTGACTATCCACATAACTTTAACATAAGAGTGGACACAACTCATTACAGTACAAGAACTCATTACAGAGAATGTATGCAAATGGTTTCTGAATTTTATTTAGTCTGTACTTTCACAAACCCTTGAAGGCTTTCAAAACTGTTTCTGTCATCACAATACTCAAGAGATTAAATAGAATAACCTTTAATCACTTCTTAAAAATATAAAACATGCAAAGTTGTTCAAATTCTGAGATTATTTATTCAGATGGTTGTATTTTGTTCCTTGAGGACCAAGTATTAAAATGTATGAACCTATAGGGCCATTCTCATTTAAATCACCACAATAAGGTTGCCTTCATGAGCAAGGCTGTAAGGTCTTTTTATTTATTTATTTATTTATTTATTTATTTATTTTGAATGTGAACATCTTGTCAGTGGTTATACCACTCCAATTTTTGTCCATTTTGATTTTGCTGTTATATGGATTCAGGGGAAGAATGTCATGTCTCTCCTTTCCAGCATAGAAATTAATCCATTTAAATAATCCATTAATAAATGATTTATAAAAACATAAATAACATTATGTTATTGAATTACTTATTATCACCTTAAGGCAAAGCAATGGACTAGGTGGAAATTGTCACTATTGTGAAAGTTATAAATAAGAAGGTACCCAGCTCTCCCTAGGGGCCCAGGCCCTTGAGTGACAAGCTTCCTCCTAACTACAACACGAGTTTCATGTTTGAGTGTCCTCACATATTCTTTCAGGTCTTTACACATAAAACATACTGTGACTCATGTATTATTCCCAGCTTGATATTATGAATAACACATTTTGTTAATGCAAAACTAAGGCTTTCTACGTGGTTTCTGAGGAGTTATGGCATTCTCGAAGCATACTCATTATTGCTATCATGGTATAGAATTATTTTCTGGATACTACAAACCATTAATGCATAACTTTTTCTGTTTAAAAGAATTTGAACTCATAAGATTACCATGAGCAATAAGATAGTAGAGACATTATTAAATTTCTTTAGAATAAGGTTTTAGACTCATTTTTGAAAATATATGTTATCCTAACAGTGTTGGTTCCAAAGAGTTTACTGTGTTCATTAGACATGTGTAGGACTAGTGTGTACTTTGCCTTTGCACTTAGAAGAAGAACAACACAAATTGCTTCCATTTATAAATTTGAAGTTATTGTATATATTGTTAGAAAATATGTCAGAATTACATTTTACATAAAAAACATTTATAAGATGCTGTTATTTAAAAAGCCTTTTTATGGAATAGGGGTAAGGAGAAGTTATACTACTTACAAAATATTTCTAAGTATATAGGTGATCAAAGTTTCTTTCTTTCCTGAATATCATTTTTCTGATAAAAGCAATGGGTTCTTATAAAAGGTACACACAGCAATGTGGACCTTGTTCTCCAAAAAGTTTTATGCATATAAAAATTAAGGTAGTAATGTATTTATTTTAATACTATACATGGTACCCTATAATTCCATTTCATAGTTACTTATATTACAGGTAATAATAAATTTTGTGGAAGGTAATTGTGATGGTTTGAATAAGAATGCACCCCCAACCTTCACACACTCATATATTTGTTACTTGGTCTCCAGTTGGTGGAAGTGTTTGAAAAGGACCTTGTTGGAGAAGTTGTGTCACTAGGGCTGGGCTTTGAGGTTTGTAGAGTCTTGTGCTATTTCTACTGTGTCCGCTCTTTGTCTCCTGCTTGAGAATCCAATTGTGAGCTGTCAGCTGTTCATGTTAACATGTCTTTGCTCTGCCATCATGGACTCTAACCTTCTGAAATCATAAGCACCCGCAACTAAATGCTTTCTTTATTAAGTTTCCTTGGTCATGGTGTTTTATCTTTGCAATGGGGAATAAGACAACAATAAAATATTTTATATTATAGAATATGATTAATAGGCATATGCATAAACCATAAGGTATAGAAATATTGAAGCCTAATCATGAGAGCAGCACTCGATGTATTATTACAAACATTTCCATTTTAATCAGTTATGGTTTTGTTTTATAACATGGTAGACAATAGAAATGATAACTCTTGACTTTTGCTGTGATAAAATTATCAGTTTTTGTGATTACAGTATTTTGATAAAACATAGGAAACTCGTGGAATTATTATTTTATTGAGTAATATAAAATTGCTACAAGTATCATCATTGGCATAGTTCTACTGTTGAAACTGGAAATTTCTAGATATCTGTGAAGAGTAATCATTTTTGTTATACTAAAGGTTTGATTTCCAAATGGAGGATTTGGAAAATTGAGATCTGAGAGGTGACACAAAGGAGAAGAGTATGCTACTTTCCCATCATGTCCAGTAATGGCAGGGACATCAAAGGAAATGATAGAATCATCCAGAAAATAAGATATCCTATATAGGGGTTTGTGATCAAGGAATGGTCTAGAATCCTTTGCCCTGCATCTTCTATTTTCTTTTTATGATGATTCCATTGACGTTTTAGCAGAGCATATTTGAGCAGAAGCACATGCATGCTAACACTTAAGCATTTCAGAAATATCTGAAAAATATTTCTGAGTTACTAGATTATCCAACTCCCACCTCTTCTTTCAAGTATTCCTATACTTGCATCCACCTCTTGTGAAAACAGAAAGGCTAGATTTCACTAGGAATTTTCCCAAGACTTAGTGAATATATTTTCAGGAGAGCAGTCTGTACTAGAAACATGATGACTAATGAGTAGTCTCAAAAAAATGACTTAAGATAATTTTAGAACTTTAATTTTTTAAATTATTTTTCTTTATTTACATTTCAAATGTTATCCCCTTTCCTGGTTTCCCCTCCAAAAATCCTCCATCCCACCCCCCTTCTACCTATTTCTATGAGGTTGTTCCCCTACCTACCCACCCATTCCTGCTTCCCTGTCCTGGCATTCCCCTACACTGGGGCATCCATCCTTCACAAGACCAAGGACCTCTCCTCCCATTGATGTTCACCAAGGCAATCCTCTGCTTCATATGCAGCTGGAGCCATGTGTACTCTTTGGTTGGAGGTTTAGTCCCTGGGAGCTCTGGGGTGGTCTGGTTGGTTGATATTGTTCTTGCTCCTATGGGGAAATGACACCTATCCTAGTACGTAGAATGGAGAATGGAGAGGCCACTCTATCACTTGCACATATCTTTAAATATTTACCAATGATTATAGATTAGTCACTATGGAGCTGTGTAACATCCAGTTATGCATGGCAAGCAGAATTTTGTGTTGGGAGGACATGCTTGATAGTTTTATGCCAATGTGACACAAGCTAGCATCATCTGAGAAGAGGGAGTCTCAGTTGAGAAAATGATTGAGTGGGCTACAGGGTGAATCCCTGTAGTGCCAGCAGAATGAATGGAAATATGCAGCCTCGGGATGTGGGAGGTGGGAGAACCTCTAGAATGTTCCAAAGACCTGGGAGGTGAGAGACTTTCAGAACTCAAAGGGAGGGACCTTAGATGAAATGTTCAACACTGGGAAGAGGGAACTTGTAGAATCCACATCCAGTAAAAAGGTATCAAGTGGAGTGATGGGATCCCACAGTTAAGAACTGACCCAGAATTGTTCCTGTCTGAAAGAAATGCAGGGACAAAAATAGAGAAGAGACTGAGGGAAAGGAGGTCCAGTGAGAGGCCCAAATTGAGATCCAGCTCAAGGGGTGTCTGCAAAGCCTGACACTATTACTGATGCTATGGTGTGCTTACAGACAGGAGCCTAGCTTGACTGCCCTCCAGGAGACCCAACAAGCAGCTGACTGAGACAGAGGGTGATACTTACACCCAACCAATAGACTGAAGTCAGGGATCCCTGTGGTTGAATTAGGAAAAGGCTGGAAGAAGTTGAGGGGTGTGCAACCCCATAGGAAGACCAGCAGTCTCAACTAACCTGGACCTCTGAGATCTCTCAGATCCTGAGCCACCAACCGGGCACCATACACTAGCTGGTCAGAGACCCCTGACACATTTACAGCAGAGAACTGCCTGGTCTGGTCTCAGTGAGAGAAGATGAACCTAACAATCTAGAGACTTGAGGCCCCAAGGAGTAAGGAAGCCTGGCAGGGTGGGGTGCGGTGCAGTGCAGTAGAGTAGGAGGTAGGAACATCCTCTTGGAGACTGGGGGAAGAAGGAATGTGATGAGGAACTGCCAGAGGGATGATTGGGGTTAGGGTAGGGGCGGTAACTGCTAGACTGTAAAAAAAAAAGATTGAAGATAAATATTTTTAAAAAATTGGCTACTAACAAATTGGGGAAAGATCTTTACCAACCCTACATCCAATAGAGGGCTAATATACAATATATACAAAGAACTCAAGAAGTTAGACTCCAGAGAACCAAATAACCCTATAAAAAATGGGGTACAGAGCTAAACAAAGAAAATATCTAATAAAAAACGTTACTCTGAAAAAACATCGGCTACAGGGTATTTTCTTAATTAGTGATTGTTGTGGAAGGGCCCAGTCCATTGTTGGTGATGCCATCCTTGGGCTGGTGGTCCTGAGTTCTATAAGAAGTAGATTGAGCAACTCATGGGGAGAAATGCAGTAAGCAGCACTCCTCTGTGGCCTCTGCCTCAGATCCTTCCTCCAGATTCCTTCTCTTGAACTTGAGTTCCTGCCCTCACTGCTTTGGTGATTAACTGTTATGTGGAATAGTGAGTAAAATAAGCCCTTTCCTCCCTGGTTGCTTTTGAATATGGTATTTCATTACAGCAATGGTAACTTTAACGAAGATGAAGGCCATGCACACATTCCAAGAAGATTTTGTCTTTGAGTTTATTTATGTAGTGGATTACAACGTTGATGGATTTCCTTATATTAAACCATCCCTGCATCCCTGGGATGAAGCCTACTTGGTCATGATGGATGATCATTTTGATGTGTTCTTGGATTCGGTTT
>NC_034592.1:68774909-68776733 GCF_900095145.1 Mus pahari | reverse complement strand
TTTTGTTGAGTATAGCCTTTTGTAGTAGGATCTGATGATGTTTTGGATTTCCTCAGGATCTGTTGTTATGTCTCCCTTTTCATTTCTGATTTTGTAAATTAGGGTGCTGTCTCTGTGCCCTCTAGTGAATCTGGCTAAGGGCTTATCTATCTTGTTGATTTTCTCAAAGAACCAGCTCCTGGTTTGGTTGATTGTTTGAATGGTTCTTTTTGTTTCCATTTGGTTGATTTCAGCCCTGTGTTTGATTATTTCCTGCCTTCTAGTCCTCTTGGGTGAATTTGCTTCCTTTAGTTCTAGGGCTTCTAGGTGTTCTGTCAGGTGCATAATCCATTTAAAGGCTGGTGCTGATACAGCATTCATACTTGCATTCTTAACTTTTGTTGCCACATCAGACATTTCTAATCCATTGTGATCCTCTTCCTCAACAAATTTAAATATAACCTAGGAATTAATTCTCTCAGTATACAAGACACTAGACCCCATTTTTTAAAGATATAGATGAAATAAAAGGGAATCTGTTGCTATATCCAGCCTAAAGAGTTCAAATTCTAAGGCAATCAAAATTAAACCCTTTGAAATGAACATTTCACTAAAGTCTTAGGCTCTTGTCTTTCATGGGACCTGGTATGAGTTTCATGTTCCCATCCTAAGCACCTTGGAAATTTGGACTTTTAAAGATTTTACTCCCTTCTATTTTCCCACAAATCTCTCTCTCATGACATGACACAACATTAATAGTTCTAGGGTAATTGAATAGATTCAATTCTTGACATTGACATTCATCACTGTGTTTCTTAAGCCTTACTCAAGGAAGCAGGCAAATTACACACACACACACACACACACACACACACACACACACAAACACACAGAGGAACTATTGCTATATCTTTTATATGATGTAATCCAGTAGAAAGGATATTTCACCTCAAGTATTATCTTTTTATTAAAATTTCATTTCAACCTTGAATTGAGATTGTGACTACTGTGTGTATAATGCTGAACTTTATTAAATTAAGTTAATCACAACACTGAGTGCACTGGTTAAATCTGATCACTCAATCACTAAATTATGCTAGCATGATCATAAAAATTATATAATTAACATCAATCTTTGGTAGAATTACTCATCAAACTCAGTCAATCCTACACTTCTACATAAACAGCTATGATATATAAAGAAGCAGTCTTGAGTTTACAGTCTTAATTATTTAGACAGTAATATTCTTTAATCCCAAGTAGAAGTACTATGCAATTATCACCAGGGAAGCAGTATTTATTTTTCTGTGAATGGTTATTTTGGAAAAGTTTAGAGAATTTGATTGGTTCTCACATATACAACTTCAAGGTTGTTTTCTTGTTTATTTTACAAGGCTTAAATCCATATTGAAGCTTCTGCTTCGAGGCTGTCTTTCCTAGAAGTGATGGTAAACATGTTAAAATTCTATCATAGTCTTGCCTGCATTTGTTTTGAGTTCTTTCTTTGAAAGAAGTACAAAATACAAATTTATATGAATTATGGATTCATAATTTTTAATAACATATATTTTAGTTAGGGCTACTATTGCAATGGTAAAAACCATGACCAAGGAAACTTATAGAAGAAAGAGTTTATTGGAGGATTGCTTATAGTTCAGAGGGTGAGTCCATTATTATCATGAAAGGAAGCATGGCAGCAGGCAGACAGGCATAGTGGCTGGAGCAGTAACTGAGAGCTTACATCTGACTCGAAAATAGCAGGCACGCACAGGGAGAGAGAAAGAGGGAGAGAGAGAAGGAGAGAGAGAGAGAGAGAGAGAGAGAGAGAGAGAGAGAGAGAGAGAG
>NC_034592.1:68763277-68774334 GCF_900095145.1 Mus pahari | reverse complement strand
CATATATTTATATTCACATAAAATGGCATATCTTGAAAGAATTTAGAACAAAACAGAGTAACATTAAAAATGTTGGTGAGACGATTCAAATTTTTGTTAATTAGTTATTCTCATTTTTTTTACACCATCTGAAATTATCATGACTATATATATATATATATATATATATATATATATATTTCCACTTTTTATTAGGTATTTACCTTATTTACATTTTAAATTCTATCCCCAAAGTCCCCTATACCCCCCCCCCACTCACCTACCCACCCACTCCCCCTTCTTGGCCCTGGTGTTCCCCTGTACTGGGGCATATAAAGTTTGCAAGACCAAGGGGGCATCTCTTCCCAATGATGGCTGACTAGGCCATCTTCTGCTACATATGGAGCTAGAGACATGAGCTCTGGGGGTACTGGTTAGTTCATATTGTTATTCCACCTATAGGGTTGTAGACCCCTTCAGCTCCTTGGGTACTTTCTCTAGCTCCTCCATTATCATGACTTTATATATTTTTTTAAATAACTTTTTAAACTGTGGTAAAATATATTACATTTACTATTCCATCAAAAATGTCGTATGATTTTACTTTAAGAATATATATTACAAAAAGGAAAATTTGAAGAAGGAAAACAGGTGTCTATAAAACCTACACAATTATATAAAATTAGGAAGCTATCAAAAGATATATTTTGGCAGAAGTGCAAGGGATATTTATATTTTTCAACATCTTGGATATTATCTAAAGGATGCTATGTACTAGAGTTTGGCAATATGAATTTATCTGCATTTTCTAAAGATAGCATGTCTTTCCTAAAATTTTTCATTCACAATATTTATTACTGATCTTAGCATATCTGATTCATGTTATTTTCATAAATTGCTTTCTTGGATAAAATTGCAGTTGGTTAAATAGTAATGTAAATTCTGTCTTCTGTGACTATAACAGAAGAATGCAGGCCTGGCATGTATTTTAAAGTGCATTTTACTTGAAATTCTATTCTCTTTCTGGAATTGGCTGTTCTAAGTATGAGGTCTTATAGAATTTGTCTGCCAATATAGTTTATCTGCTCAGATAAATATTAAAATCAGATAAACAGGACTATATTTTAATTTATATTTTATTTTCTTTGAAGAGCCTTTTAGGGGCTGTTGCGTTCTCTAAAATTGGAGTCTCTTGGTTGTCCATAACATTTTAGAAAAGGGCTTGAACATTTCCACTTGTGACCCCTTATACCAAGAAATTAAATTGTAACTTATTTTAAATCGATTCTTTGATATACATATAATTTTACCATTTATTAAAGGCTAAATAAAATTGGTATAGTAATGAGATGGATCTGCTCATTTACTTTGAATTAATATTTTTAAATTAAAATATAAGTGCATTGCTTATTTTTTATCCGTCTTCCCTTCAATTCCTCTCATATACCTGCTTATTCTTTCAAATTCATGGCCTCATTTTCTTTGATTATATATTTCTATATGTAATATAACTATATATACATATAATCTTTATCTGTGTATATCTCAGAGTCTCATATCTATCTTCCTATATCTATCTATCTATCTATCTATCTATCTATCTATCTATCTATCTATCATCTATATCTCTTTGTATGTACAGAGTCACAATTCCTGAATAAGTGTTTATCTTTTTTTTCCATGTGGGAGAGGTTTATTTTGTGGGAATGGGCAGGGGAGCAGGTAGAAGGGTAGAGAAGAGGAGAGAGAGAGAAAGAAGGGGGAGAGAAGAAGGCAAAGAGCAAGTCTTTATTTTTATCAAAAGATTGTCTTTTCTAAATAATTGATACTGCAAATGAACATGTAGTGTTCTGCATTTTCTTTTTTTATTTATTTTTATTAATCATTCCATTTGTTTACATCTCAAATGATATCCCATTTCCTGATTACCCCTTCACAAACCCCCCATCCCACATCTGCCCTCTTCTCCCTTCCCTTTGCCTCGGTGAGAATGATCCCTCACCCACACACTCTCTCCTGCCCTGCCACTCCAGTATCCCCCTATGCTGGGGCATCAAACCTCCACAGGACCAAGGCCTCCCCTCCCATTGATGTCAGACAAGGCCATCCTCTGCCTCACTTGTATTTGGAGCCATGGATACCTTTCTGTATATTCCTTTGTTGGTGGTATAGTCCCTGGGAGCACTGGGTGGTCCGGCCGGCTGATATTATTCTTCCTATGGGGTTGCAACCCCACTCCACTCCTTCAGTCCTTCTGACAGCTCCCCTATGGGGGTCACTGAGCTCAGTCTGATGGTTGGCTTCAAGTATTCACACCTGCATTGGTTGGACGCTGGCGGAACCTCCCAAGCAACAGCCACAAGTTCCTGTCAGCAAGCGTCTCTTGGCAACAGTGTCTGCAGACAGGATGGATCCCAAGGTGGGGTAGTCCTTGGATGGCCCTTCCTTTAGTCTCTGATCCATTTTTTTTGTCCTTGTTCTCCCTTTGGACAGGAACGTTTCTGCATTTTCAGTTTTACACAACCTAGAATCACTTGAGAAGAGGGTCTCAGTGAAAGAATGTTCATATTGGGCTGGACTGTTGGCATATCCACGGGGAACCGTGTTGATTAAGTGAACTAATGTAAGAAACCCCAGCTCAGCGAGGGGCACTACTCCTAGGCAGGTGGTCCTAGACTGAACAAGAGTAGATAAATCAAGCCGAGCCAAGCAGGCAGCATGCATGTATTTATTTGTCTCTGCTCTTGACTGTGGATAGGATGTGACCAGATACTTCAGGTCCCTGCTGTCTCATCTCCCCCTTGATGATGTGCAGAACTATGAGCTAATATAAACCCCTTCTTCCTTGAGTCACTTTAGGCCAAGGTATTTTACCAGAGTAATACAAATGACTCCAGGTCAGAACATTTTCAATGTTTTACATGGTTGCTTATTTTGCTTTATAATTATTAGTACTGAGAATGCCACATCTCATAAATATAAAAAAATGGCTTAGGACTGTTTCAGAGATCTTTGAATTCTATCCTAATTAAAAAAAAAAAAAACAGAATTCATGCAACAGCAACTCAAAAGCAAATTTTAAATTTGTGTTGTAGTACAATACAAGCTAAAGACATCCTGACTTGACACATGCCAAAGAACAAAAGAAAAATATGTTTTTGTTTTCCATAATAAGTTAAATTTTAAAATAACAGACAGTTTTGTACATAGAGAAGCACAATTCATAACATCCAATAGCCTTACGTGTGAGCTGAGATGCTTCAGGACTTTGTTTACACTGTAGCCTGCTGGTGTGCTCCGTGTAGAATTTCCAGGCTCTGTTTCAGAACCAAGGCTTCATTGAGGGCACACAAGGCAACATGTAAGGCCTGCCAGAGATACATTGGACTTACTATGCTTTGGATTTTAAATAAATTTTGGGTCTTTGCATCCTCTGAAGCTATTTCTGTTGTCAGAACACTTGCAACACCCATAAAGGGTCATGAGACATATTAAAAAAAAACTGTACTATAGTGTTTTATACTCTAATACCTATAACTGATGTATTAATTTTCTGAAATTCTTTGTAATTTGATTTTTAAACATTCACAAAAACCTAATATACTACTCTGGATGGTGACTGTGTCCTTGACACTGATAATAAACTAATGTCATACATCTACCTGGTTTTATTCTTACTTCATTACAGTAGGGAAGACAGACAGAGAAAGAGAGAGAAAGAGAGAGAGAGAGAGAGAGAGAGAGAGAGAGAGAGAGAGAGAGAGAGAGAGAAAGAGAGGAGTCACTTGTTTCACCAATCTAACAAAAGTTGAACGAAGTTACTTTTCTAAAGAAAATGTGTGTTTACCAAGTAAAGGCCATTGAGGTTTAACTTAGGAGATATTTGATCACAAAAATACCTAAGGATTTGCAATTTTTTTCTATCTTTAAAAACAGTTTATAATAGGTCAATACTACCTCTTATAATACTTGTAGCTAATTGATTACTGGTATTTGGGGATTATTTGTCATAATGTTTCTTTGAAGTAACTTTATAGAGTTGTTTTCAAGACTTGGGAATTCTTTAGAGACATTATGGAGTAAAATAGAATCTACTTTGAATTCTGCCTCAGCCATATTTTCTTAAAAATCATAACCATACCTTTTGATAACAAAAAAACCAAGCAGTTGCATTTGTGCAGACACCAGACTATAAAGTTATTTGTCTAAATGATATTTTGATCCTTATAAAAATGTTATGAAAGGCTAGGCAGGATGTCTCCGTTAGGTGAATAGTAAATAATTATATTCTCTACATTCAAATTGGAATGACATCCACAAATCAAGAGCAAGCAAATATCTTTTGTCAAAGCCCCAGTGTTTTTCTTTAAGAACTCGTTGTCTTTTGATGAGGAGTACCTGTGTGTGATGATATGGGACTAAATGTCTTCTTGGTTAAGAATTAAAAAATGGCTCTCATGCCACTAAATCAAACCTGGAGCAAACGGCAGAGGTGACTATTGAACACATTAAAGCAGACCTGGCTGCTATAGCAATCCTTCAGCTGTCACAGGGCCCTCCCAGCTGTCATACCCACCCTAGCTCCTGAACTCTCTGGCTCAGAAGCCTGGGCTGCTATTCTTCACACAATCCAGCTATTTTGGTTATCACTCGTTTTGTACCTTTGATCCCCTGACTGCTGCCACCCTCACTCCCCTTTCCCTTCCCCCTCCCCTTCTCCCACAGGGCCCAGCTCAGAGTCATGTCCACTTTTCAGAGGTCCCTGCGTCTAATTCTTCTCTTCCTTTTATCTGCAACAAGCCCTCTCCTCCACCACACCTAGGAGCAGTCATGTTTACATTTCTTTGCCTTTTTATCCCCCCCCCTTTTTTTTTTCATTCAAGGACATCCAGTTAGCTTCATAGTGGGTACCTTTCCACAAAGTTCTACAACGTTACCTAAAGCTAAATGTGTTGCCTATAGGTAGAACTTAGGGCCAGTGCGACTAGCGTGGGAGAGCCTCTGCTTTCTAAGTCAGAAGTAGTCTCAGGTGCAACAGCAGGCATGCGCATCAACACTGAGGTCGTGTCAATAACGTATAGGACACTGACATCTCTGTCCATTTTGAGTGAAAATCCACCGCTGTTACCGCTTCTGGAATTCACCCTTTCTAGGGGAAGCTGTTGGAGGCACTTGAGTGAAATTTTTTATTTTAATTAAGCATAGCCTTTTATATTCTATAAATCCGAGATAAAAGGCAAAACCGCGAACCTCGCTCTTTGGTGAATCATAGCATGTTTAGTCAAAAGCGGAGAAGCCACCCAAAAAAAGTACTTGTTCTTTTTAAGAACTTGCCTCAGTGTTAGCCTGATGATCAAAGCTGGTGAATGCTAAGACATTCTTGAAGCTTGGTTCTGGTCATTATGCAGCCATTTACCCCTCGGTGACAACCTGAGAGCTCGGAGCCTTGGGGTTTTCTGGGTGCTGGCTTCCTGCAGGGCCATGTTTATGTTGTAGAGGAAGTTCAGGAAGCTTGCACTGCTTTCAGTGGTTCTGTTGGGTTGAGGATTAATGAGGTTAAATTAACTGAGTCACTAAATGGACATTTTATTGAGGTTCAAGCTGTTCCGCCTATTGCAGTTAATATGAGTAGCCCAGAATGTTGCCAGTTAAATGTAAGTTACACATCAGGGATGCCAGCATCATTAAGACAGGAAGGCAGCAATTGTATTAGTTTATTGAATTTATTATAGGGGCATGCTAATTTTTTTGACATGTGTCTCTTTTTCTTTCTCTAAAATATCATTCATTAGGGGATTTTATTGTCACCTAGGGCAGGATGATGGTTTTTGGCTGTAACTTCTTTTATCTTCCTTTTAGACAAAGTGTTAACTTGAGATACATGAAGAGGGTGTCGTTTTCCTCCTCCCGAGAACAGTACCTATAAGGAATATATTTTTTTCTGAATTTCTATAGCACCTGAAAGGTAAATGATGGACACTTAAGGCAAATCTTGGCATCAATTCATTGACTATTAAGCATATAATATGTGCTACTGTTTAGGCTGGTGCTGTGTATAAAATGTTCTAGCTTCTGTAAGTTTGGATGGTTGGTATTCTGTCTGGCCTCCACTCCCACAGATGCCTGGCAACAGCCAGGTATGCTCCTCACCACAGTTACCTGGCAACAGCCAGGTATGCTCCTCACCACAGTTACCTGGCAACAGCCAGGTAGGCATGGCCCACTATAAAAGGGGCTACTTGTGCCTCCCTCTCTTGCTCTCTTATGCTCTTGCCTCTTACACTCTTGCCTCTCTCTTGCCTCTTGCCCCCTTGCTCCCCACCTCTCTCCATTCCCTTCCCCTGGCCATGGCCTGCCTCCACTTCTCTACTCTCTCCTTCTCTCTGCCTTTCTCTGCCTCTACTACTCTCTTAACTCCCTTCCCCATGCCCTAAATAAATTCTATTCGATACTATACCATCCTGTGACTGATCTCTCAGGGGAAGTGATGCCTTGGCATGGGCCTGCTGAGGCACCCCCTTCTCTCTCCAGATAGAACATATTCTTATAGCTCTTTCTCTTTTTATGGTCACAACATAGATGTTTAGCTTCTGCCTTCAAGTGTATACATGCCGGTGAATGTGTACTCACATATGTATATGTTGGACTTTATTATATTTTTCAATGCATCCAAAGAGTACTACAGATTGAAAACAGTCATTTCTTAATGCTAAGAAATAGACTCTTATGCTGTAGAATATCATATTTATTTAAATCACTGTTTTCGTTTTGGGTGGCAATGAGAAACTTTGATGCATGATAAATGGCAATATTATCTTCTACTAAATACAGTCTATGCTGATTTTTACAGTCTATGCTGATTTTTTCTGCAAGGTATTGTGGACATCTCATAACACATTAAGTTCATTTCCTACCTCATTTACTGTAGGTGAAACTATCACTTTAAATATTTCCTTTATTTTATAGGACAGAAATGATAACACTGGAAAAACAATGCAGATGATATCTATAGAGAACTCAGATATAGACCCAGACACAGATCACACACCCATTCACAAAACAGACAGACAGACAGACAGGCACACACACACACACACACACACACACACACACACACACACACACACTTTAAGTGGAAAAGGGATTATGGCAAGGTACCAGGAGTACTTGGCCGGTACCAGTTCCATGTTGAACTTGGCCTAGTCTCTTCAGCCTTTAACCCAACACTGTGCTGGTTTGGAAACAGAGCTTGGCCCTTCCTGCTGAGAACAGGGCACTGAGAAGTGTTTGCTAGAAGGAAGAAACATTACAGTTGCCAATAACCACCATGGTTTTATTGTTCTTGCCGTTTCCCTGTGGCTATTTTCCAATAACCCTCTAGCTTAAAGGCACAAATGGTATTTATTTAATTCAAGTTTTCATTAACTGCTAAGTGTTTTGTGGGCTCTTTAAGGAATATGCTGGACTCTGGCCCTTTAGGCACTTTGTTTTAAGGAGGAGAAAGAGAAAGGGGACAATATTAATGTGATGCAAAGTAGTTTTATTTTTTTTTTTAATCTGAGCATTATTTTGGATATTTTTCTATTTTTATCTATTCATTCATTCATTCATTCATTCATTCACTTTACATCCCTATAGCAGCCTTCTCTTCTCCTCCTAGTGCCCTGCTTCTGAGAACGGGGAGGTACCTCCTCAGGAACCAACTCATTCTGGGACCTGAAGTCACTGCAGGACTAGGTACATCTTTTTCCATTGAGGTCAGACAAGACAGCCCAGTTAGGGGAACAGGCTCCACAGGCAGGCAACAAATCAGGGCAAGCCTGGATTCCAGTTGTTGGGTGACCCACATGAAGACCAAGCAGCACGTCTGTTACATATGTATTGGTTGGTAGTTCACTCGCTGGGAGCCCCAGGGGTCCAGGTTAGCTGATGCTATTGGTCTTCCTGTGGAGACCCTGCCTCCTTTGAATTCTTCAATCTTTCTCCCAACTTCTCCACAAAACTTCCACGTATCAATGCAATCTGACTGTGAATGAGAAAAATAACAAAGAAGGGTGAATAGAGAAAATTAAGAAAACCTTTGGACTATGGTCATGATTTTTGAAGGAAGAGTTTTGAGAGGTAAAAAAATGGAAGGCTGAGTGCAGAAATCATAAACAGAACCACACCTAGAACGTGGAGATACTCAGGACGCCTAGAAGAGATGACTGGTTCATTGAGTTTGGAGGAGGCATGGTGGAGGCCAGTTAATGGAAGCAGAGAGTGTTGGACCATGCCTACTGCAGTAATATATTGCGCTTCTGAAGATTAGGAGCCTCAGCCTCCTGATCAATATTTTGCCCCATGTTTTAACATTTTAGTAAAATATACATATCAAATTGTGGACGTATGCTTTGTATTCCTGAGAGTTTATTCATTTTATCTAGGTTGTTTCTTTTGTCAGGGTACAATTCTTCATAGTGCTTCATTAATAATCCTTCAGATTTCAGCACAGTTGGTAACCTTCCCTGTGTGGTTCTGCCTGCAGAAACACTGTGGCCTGGATTCGAACTGGAGAGCGGGAACTCCTGAAAAGGAAGAGGGCTGCGAAAAGAAACATGGAGGCCTTGGCAAAGACTTCTGATCAAGGCTCGTATCTTAATTGTCCGGACTTGCTTAAGTACAAGGAAGGGTTAGGAAGGGTTCCCAGCATGCCACTGAGTCCTTTGAAGTTGCCACGGCAGTTCTCGCGATGGTGGGCAGTCCTTGTGATGGTGGGCAGACCTCACAGTGGCGGGCAGTCCTCGCGGTGGCGGGCGGTCCGGGCGATGGTGGGCGGTCCGGGCGAACTGGGTAGCACTCTGGTATTCCTGCTGGAGGGGGAGTGGTTAGTGGGGGTGGGAGACACCAACACTTCCCCATTCTGCTTCTGAATTTGGCTATTTCAATCACCCTTTTTTTTCTCTAGTCTGTTTTGTGTGTGTCTAATAATTTTTAAATCTTTTCTGATAGACAACTGTTAAGTTTTTGTTAGGCTTTTTGATACTTTGCTCTTCTGTATTTTATGTCTTTAATTTTAGAAATCACTTCTTTCCTCTAACAAGCTTTGGATATAATACGTCTATCTTGTGAGCATTCCTTAAGTTTCAGAGTTATGTCTCTATCTCAATAGCTTTTCTGTTTTCAATGTGTTTAGGTCATTAAGTGGACCTGCTGCTAGGCTACAGAGTCTGTAAGGTTTTGGCTGTTATACCTTTGTTTCCATTTGTTTGAGTTTTTTAAATTTTTTTAAACTTTTGTTATAATTTTTTCAATACATTGTTTCTTTAAGTATGTTTAAATTTCCAGCATTCTGTGATTTTTCTAGTTCATACCTGGTAATTTCTAAATCCAACTTACTGTAGTGTGAGAAGATGTCTTGACAGCTAAGCACCTTCTAAAATCTATCTATGCTTAGTTTATGAGTTAACATGTGGTATAGGCTCAGAACTGAGCCATGTGTTTCTAAGGAGGAGGAGTACTTGCTTGCATAGTGAGTGTTGTGCACATGCATACTGGACCTAATTGTTTATTAGGCTGAAATCCTGTCTTTCCTTTCCTACCCTTAGTCTAGCCACTCTATCCCTCATTGAGAATGGAATATCGAACTCCGCAATGTCATTGTAAATGTTCTATTTCATCATTGATTCTGTCAATTTCCATTCCACAAATATTGATAAAGTAAGTAATTATTTACAGCTACTGTGTCTTCTAGATATGCTGAGTTTATTAATATATGGTGGCCTTTACTTCTAGCAAACAGTTTTGATTTAGAATCTATTATGTTTCTATTATTTTCATTGCTATTTGACTAGATTATATTTTTAGTTCTTCATTTCTGAATTAAAGATCTCTCTCAAATGAGCTCTTATAGACAGAGTATAGTTGGGTCATGTTTTAATCCATTCTTCCACTATCTCTTTTTTGACTGGGATGTGTAATCTATTTATATTTAGAAGGTTTGCTGATGAAAAGGGATGGGATACACTCCTACAGTCGTGCTGCTTGTTTTTTTGTATCATTGCCTTCTACTGTGAAGCATTTACACCTCTCTCTCTCTTGTTTTCTTCATTTCTTTTATAATTAGTTTATAATTTATTTTCTTGTGATTAGCATGGGGGAATATCTTTAACATACTAATTTTATGCCCATCTTCTCTGAATTTATGCTAGGTTTACTTCAATAATATTTTCTTTTTAGCAATCCTTCACTTGCCCTTTATAGATGTTGATTTTATAAATTAGATGTTTATATATGTATATGCCCTATCTTAAATTAGTAATTCTTTTAAAGATTATCTTATTCACCTATGCATAGAACAAAATGTGGAACTACAAACTAAAGCAATATCATACTATTATCTCTTAGTCTAATCAGTTTTAAAAATATTTTTATTAATTATTTGATGCAGGAGAAACTCAGATTGATGATGTAAAGGATGTAATAATAAATATGATTTGGAGAGAATAAGTTATACAAAATACAATTCAGCTAAGGAAGCGTTACTTCCACTATGTCTGGAAGATATACGTAGTGCACTAAACAGAAAGAAAAGCTAGAACCATAATTGAAGTTCAGGGATGCTGAGCAAATTTCTGCTAAGGCTTATTCTAAGACTGACCTCCAATTATGCTCTATTCCCATAACATAAGAGAACAACCTGGGCTTGCAGCCATCCATTTCATCCCCATATCAAAGAGAACAGGGCTCTCAGGAGTAGCTTAAGGGGGCTCAGGGTTGCAGCAACCTCTGGGCCCTGGTCTGTCATTAAGTTCCCTGTGCTCTTAACAGAAAAAAAACAAAACAAAACAAAATTTTGCTGAGTGGGTAAGATAAACCAGGGTAACAACTATTTGAAAAGAAAAATATCAGTAATACTTAAATAATTCTGACAATATTTTTTTCTGTTTAAATCTCCTATACCTAAGTAGCCAGAGTCTCTATTTAAATTGTGCAAATTGTAACCTGGAGCCAGGACCTAAAAGACATTTAAGGATGATAGCATATGTAGACACAAAGGCCTAAGGTATATATATATATATATATATATAAACAGGTCA
>NC_034592.1:68744623-68763142 GCF_900095145.1 Mus pahari | reverse complement strand
ATATATATATATATATATATATATATATATATATATATATATATATATATATATGTAGAATCTTCTATTTGTGGCTGGCTCCTTTCTGAGCATGAACCAGAGCTGGAAAAAATGCTACTATTATTAAATAGATTCTTTAAAAAAAAATCTCTCAATGTGTGGAATGATTTCTCACTGGAAGGCATTTTATTTCTATTAACACTTCAAAAATTCCATACGATGTATTTTTATTGTTTCCTTTTCCCTTCTTCCCTTTAACTCTTCCCAGACCCATCTCTATTTCAATAACTTTATGTCATTAAAAATAGCCCATTTCTGCTGCCCAGACATCAATATCAGTCTCTCTCATATGTGTGTGTGTGTTTCACAGAACTGGGGTACTGGAGACAAACATAATAAGTTTCTTTGTAAGCCAGTCTAATCTAATTGGGACGGTTTAGTTTAATAATGAGAAAACTTGTCTCAAAAAAATAGAAACAAGTCAGACGTGTTGGCACACTTGGGAGGTGGAGGCAGGCAGATCTCTGTGCGTTCGAGGCCAGTCTGGTCTACAGAGGAATTTCAAAGACAGCCAGGGATACACAGAGAAATTCTTAAAAAAAAAAAAAAAAGAGAGAGAGAGACAACATGGGTAGATCTGGAGACATTTCACTGAGGATTGTTCTGATCCTCACATACATGCATGTACATACATCTGTACATATGTGTAACTATACACACAATACACACAGAAGCATTAGTTTCTAAAAATTATGTCAAAAACAATAGTTGAAATTAAAATGACAGTGTTCTTTAAGATGCCTACTTATTTTATCAGAATTTTTAGATGTTACTTTAAATTGCTGTTTAGCATCCTGTTGTTTTAGCTTTGGATACACCTTTGAGCCCCTTTCAAGGGCAATTCTATTGTTAATTAAGTCCTTGAGATTGTGTTTATATAGAAAAATTAAATTTCATTTCCTCTTTTCAAGGAAAGTTTGGCCATGTATAAGATAATTGATATTTTTTCTCATAGTCTTTGCATTTTGATTCATGACTTTCTATAAGATAAGGTTTCTGATAAGAAATCTGCTGATAATCGAAGACTGAGGGTTCTTCTTGTGGTCAGTAGCTTCCTGCTGCGTTCAAGATTCTCTTTCTATGTTTGAAGGGTTTGATCATAAAGAAGCTATAAAGGAGGAACACGGTGAGTGGAGAAGTCTATGCAGGGAGGGCCAGAAGGGGAACTGGGGAGACATGGTGAGGGATGTGTAGAGGGTTAACTGGGGTAAAAAAACAAACAAACAACAACAACAAACACAAACAAACAAAGTATACATAGCTGTGTAATAGCGACTTGCTATTTGTGAGTAGCCCACTGCCTCCCCTCCCCCATGGTTTCAGGAACCTTTGCACAGGGCCTGTAGCTGTTACTAAAAGATTTTCTTCCACGTTCAAGCAACGTCTGTGGCCACATAAATCATTTTGGGATGAGTCAATTCAGGTAGATATGTGGTGTCTGGCTCAATATGGACATTGAATGTTTTACTGAGAAGTTTGATTTCTAAAATCAGTAAGAAATAACTGCATATACTTCTCCACTCACCGTGCTCCTCCTTTATAGCTTTCTTTATAATTAAACCCTTAAAACATAGAAGGAAAAATCTTAAAAGCAGCAGGAAGCTACTGACCACAAGAAGAACCCTCAGTCTTCGATTATCAGCAGATTTCTTATCAGAAACGTTGTCAGACACAAAGTCATGAGTAAACAAGTAGCTGACTCAATGAAATTTTTGTTTAAAAAGATTAGTCTAGATTGAATAGAAACAAAATTAAACATGAAGGGCCTGCTTATAAATTTATTACAACAGTGGACTGGAGAGGTTGCGTTGTTAATGGGAGTTTTAGATAATTTAAAATATTTTACAAAGTGAATTTGACAGGACTGTAAGGCACCAAAGAAAAACAGGAGGAGATCACTGTACTAGGCTCTGAAGTTGTGTTCCTAGATGGATAATGGTGTCATTCATGGACAGAGTGAATACTGAAACAGGACTAAGTACTCAAGAGCACATAGCGATCCAATCATGTTTAATTCTAGAAGGCTGTGAAACATGGAAGTAGAGCTAGCATCAGCTAAAGCTCAGGCACTGTAAGGATACCTTGTTAACCAGTATGACTGAGGTTAAACTGAGGGACTACAGCTCTGAGGGCTTCAGGATTAATAACACCTATTGCCACTCTCTGCCGGGGAAACTCCCGGTCCAGAGAAGGTAGTGACCGGGCATAGAGTAGAACTCTGGTGATGGCTATAAAGTCTGAGGGCCTCTGGACATTCTAGCTTTCTAACTGTACTGAAATGCTGATGATCATTTCTAAAAAGTCCTAAAAACTTTCTTGCTCTGGTTTAGGAGATTCACACTGGTAGCCTAAGCAGTTGAGGATTAAGTAACATGGCCTTTGTTCTATCTCAGCAGGAACTGCTCGCTCTAAATTTCATCCTGCTAGTCAGAAGTACTTATACATCTTTCAGAATACATGATCGCATGTTACAAAGTTCCTCACAAGTTCACCCAAAAACCAAATCACAAACTGAAATAGAAGTTTACAGCAGAGAATGTCTACATGCATATCCATTGGGAGTAATTATCTGGCTAAACATCTATGTCCTGTCTCAGCTCCACAGGTTCACTGAAGGTTTAAAACCATAACTAAGTTATTAGTAAAGTTTTGTATGGGTAAACCCAGTCAATATTTTTTATTAGATATTTTCTTTATTTACATTTCAAATGTTTTCCCGAAAGTTCCCTATACCCTCCCCCCGCCCCTGCTCCCCTACCCACCCACTCTTACTTCTTGGCCCTGGCCTTCCCCTATGCTGGGTCATATAAAGTTTGCAAGACCAAGGGGCCTCTCTTCCCAATGATGGTCGACTAGGCTATCTTCTGCTACATATGCAGCTAGAGACACGAGCTCAGGGGGTACTGATTAGTTCATATTGTTGTTCCAACTATAGGGTTGCAGCCCCCTTCAGCTCCTTGGGTACTTTCTCTAGCTCCTCCACTGGGGGCCCTGTGTTCCATCCAATAGCTNAAACATAGAAGGAAAAATCTTAAAAGCAGCAGGAAGCTACTGACCACAAGAAGAACCCTCAGTCTTCGATTATCAGCAGATTTCTTATCAGAAACGTTGTCAGACACAAAGTCATGAGTAAACAAGTAGCTGACTCAATGAAATTTTTGTTTAAAAAGATTAGTCTAGATTGAATAGAAACAAAATTAAACATGAAGGGCCTGCTTATAAATTTATTACAACAGTGGACTGGAGAGGTTGCGTTGTTAATGGGAGTTTTAGATAATTTAAAATATTTTACAAAGTGAATTTGACAGGACTGTAAGGCACCAAAGAAAAACAGGAGGAGATCACTGTACTAGGCTCTGAAGTTGTGTTCCTAGATGGATAATGGTGTCATTCATGGACAGAGTGAATACTGAAACAGGACTAAGTACTCAAGAGCACATAGCGATCCAATCATGTTTAATTCTAGAAGGCTGTGAAACATGGAAGTAGAGCTAGCATCAGCTAAAGCTCAGGCACTGTAAGGATACCTTGTTAACCAGTATGACTGAGGTTAAACTGAGGGACTACAGCTCTGAGGGCTTCAGGATTAATAACACCTATTGCCACTCTCTGCCGGGGAAACTCCCGGTCCAGAGAAGGTAGTGACCGGGCATAGAGTAGAACTCTGGTGATGGCTATAAAGTCTGAGGGCCTCTGGACATTCTAGCTTTCTAACTGTACTGAAATGCTGATGATCATTTCTAAAAAGTCCTAAAAACTTTCTTGCTCTGGTTTAGGAGATTCACACTGGTAGCCTAAGCAGTTGAGGATTAAGTAACATGGCCTTTGTTCTATCTCAGCAGGAACTGCTCGCTCTAAATTTCATCCTGCTAGTCAGAAGTACTTATACATCTTTCAGAATACATGATCGCATGTTACAAAGTTCCTCACAAGTTCACCCAAAAACCAAATCACAAACTGAAATAGAAGTTTACAGCAGAGAATGTCTACATGCATATCCATTGGGAGTAATTATCTGGCTAAACATCTATGTCCTGTCTCAGCTCCACAGGTTCACTGAAGGTTTAAAACCATAACTAAGTTATTAGTAAAGTTTTGTATGGGTAAACCCAGTCAATATTTTTTATTAGATATTTTCTTTATTTACATTTCAAATGTTTTCCCGAAAGTTCCCTATACCCTCCCCCCGCCCCTGCTCCCCTACCCACCCACTCTTACTTCTTGGCCCTGGCCTTCCCCTATGCTGGGTCATATAAAGTTTGCAAGACCAAGGGGCCTCTCTTCCCAATGATGGTCGACTAGGCTATCTTCTGCTACATATGCAGCTAGAGACACGAGCTCAGGGGGTACTGATTAGTTCATATTGTTGTTCCAACTATAGGGTTGCAGCCCCCTTCAGCTCCTTGGGTACTTTCTCTAGCTCCTCCACTGGGGGCCCTGTGTTCCATCCAATAGCTGACTGTGAGCATCCACTTCCAGTCAATATTTTATCTTCTGTCCTAGCACTTATAATAAATCATAGTTCCCTTTTTATGACCTTGGGTTAAAGTCTGGTTATCATCTAGGAGCAATTAACTGGTAACACTTGGGAGATTGGCAGAGTTCTTATTGCAGTTTTGACTATCAGAAAAGGACCTAATAGCAGTCCCATTATAAAAGAGCTTAATAATCACAGATATAATTTTAGGAATTCTTATAGGATCATCATTAAGACTTAAGTCATCTATTTGTCTATATCACATCAAGACAGTATATCTTCCTGGATCTGCAGAGGTCTGCTATTACTTAGTGATTGTTATCTATGTTTAATAATAACAGGAAAAGCATATTAATATCAGGAATATTTCCTAAAATGAATTCCCTTACAGTCTTGTTTAACAAGGACGAACCTGTCTCAGAATATATAATAATCTGAAGCAGGTCTTCTCAGGAATATCACCTACTAGCTATTAGCTTGTCCCACTATGGCTCCTGACAACTCTCAAAGTGCTTTTGTTTAGCAATAGCCTATGCATTTACTCTGGCTATGATGAAGAATTCATATACTTGAAACCTCACAAATTCTTGGAGATATGTTTCTGTTCATTTCTTCTGCTCATTTCCATCTTTCTTATCAATCAATGATGCCTTAATTTTTCTTTAAAGACTTCATATTATTTTCTTTTAATATTTTTATTTATTATTCTATTTATTTATATTTAAAATATTATCCCTTATCTCAGTTTCCCCTCCAGAAATACTCTATCCCACCCCCAGACCTTCTGCTTCTATGAGGGTGTTCCCGCACCCACCCACTCCTGCCTCACTGTCCTGGCATTCCCCTATGCTGGGTCATCAAACCTTCATAGGACCAAGGCCCTCCCCTCCCACTAACGCTAGATAAAGCCATCCTCTGCTACATATGCAGCTGGAGCCATGGGTCCCCCTTCATGTGTATTCTTTGGTTGGTGGTTTCGTCCCTGGGAGCTTTGTGTGTGGTGGTCTGGTTGTTTGATATTGTTGTTTTTCCTTAGGGGCTGCAAACCCTTCATCTCCTTCATTCCTTCCCCTAACTCCTCCATTGGGGTCCCTGTGCTCAGTATGATGGTTGGCTACAAGTGTTCGCATACGTATTGGACAGGCTCTCGCAGAGCCTCTCAGGTGACAGTTATATCAGGCTCCTGTCAGCAAGCACTTCTTGGCATCAGCAATAATGATTGAGTTTGGTGACTGCATATGGGATGAATCCCTATATGAATGCCCCAGGTAGGGCAGTCTCTGGATAGACTTTCCTTCAGTCTTTGCTCCACTCTTCGTCCCTGTCTTTCCTTTAGACAGGGACAATTCTGGGTTACAATTTTTGAGAAGGTTGGGTGGCCTTAACTGGAGGTTGTGTCTAACTTCTGGATATGGTCTCTACAGGTTCTCTATCCTCTTTATTAGGTATTTCAGCCAATTCCATCACTCTTGGGTGCTGGGAGCCTCTTGCTTTCCTGGCATCTGGGATTTCTGTTGGCTACCCCTGTTCCCCATTCCTCATTGCTACACACCTCCATTAAATTTCCCGACCCTCTGTACATCTACCCTGTCTCCTCCCACACATGATCCTGTCCCCTCTTTCCCCCTTTTCCTCCTTTCTTCCTCCCAAGTTCCTCCCACCCTCTACCTCCTGTGATTATTTTGTTCTCCCTTCTAAGTACGACTGAAGCATCCACACTTTGGTCTTCCTTGAGCTTCATATGGTCTGTGAATTGTATCTTGGCTATTCTGAGATTTTTCTCCCTAATATCCACTCATCAGTGAGTACATACCATGTGTGTTCTTTTGTGACTGGGTTACCTCACTCAGGATGATATTTCTAGTTCCATCCATTTGTCTGTGAATTTCATGAATTCACTGTTTTTAGTAGCTGAGTAGTACTCCATTTTGTAAATGTACCACATTTTCTATACCAGTTTCTCTGTTTAGGGACATCTGGGTTGTTTCCAATTTCTGGCTATTATAAATAAGGCTGCTATGAACATAGTGGAGCATGTGTTCTTGTTTTATGTTGGAGCATCATTTGGCTATATGTCCATGAGTGGTATTGCTGGATCCTCAGGTAATACTATGTCCAATATTCTGATTGCAAGCTAGTACAACCATTCTGGAAATCAGTCTGGCAGTTCCTCAGAAAATTGGCCTTCATTATCATTTTCATTTCATTTATGTGGGTTGGTTTCGGGGTGGATTTCTCTAGATATTACTTTATTATGAAATGACAGTCAGGTAGGGATACAAAGAAACACATTTAGGCAGTGAATTCTGAGACTGTGTGAGTAGACAATCCATTTCCTACATGATGATGATGACGACGATGATGATGATGATGATGATGATGATGAAGTGTTGGTAGATGAAGCCATTACTGATTATAAAGATCTCTCTCTCTCTCTCTCTCTCTCTCTCTCTCTCTCTCTCTCTCTCTCTCTGTATGTGTGTGTGTGCATGTATGTTTGTGCACGTGAATGGGCTGAGCATTTCTGAAGGTTTTCCTGATAGAGTATTAGAGAAAATGTATGACTTAAGGATCAAAGACAATAGTGAATATTGAGTACAAGTCTGAGAGAAACTGCATTTAGTGGTGTTGGTTTACCCACTGAATTAAAATTTGGTGTAATCCACACCTGCTGCTCATAGCTTATTTATATGGATTAAAATTTGTCTTTATTATCTAGGCCACCTTGATTTGAGTTTGGTTAACTACAACATTTTATGTTATAAACTGTTCTGCTGTATTACTGAATTTATATTCTCTCTTTGAGGTAGTGGAAAGGTTAAATAAGACATCTGCTATTGATTGAGTGTTGACAAAAGACCATATATTACCCTTTCTGCAGTTTTTCTATATAGTTGCAGATTGAAGGTGAAGCCCTGTGATTTAAGGGCTCTTTGAGTTAAACAGAAATTGAAAAGACAAATAAAGAATCTTCTGGAAAATATGCAGAGTGATACCTGCAGAGATTCAGCAACTGTAAAACAGTCACTAATATAGCCTTGGTAAGGGGCCCACCTCCTGGCATCAGGAGACCCTAGCTAACCAGTAAACCATTACTTATTTTGTTATTTATTAATTTTTAACTAATATGTATTCTTCCTCTTGTTTTTTGTTAAGTAGTCTGATCTGGAGACAAAAGTAGATACCTCAAACCCTTTTAGAGCGTTACATTGACAGTCAGGCTATATTTCACTGAATGGGGGGGTGGGTCTTCTAAACTTTTCATTTTTTCTTTTATTAAACATATATTGTTTCCTCACACAATATATCCTGATTAAAGTTTCCCTTCCCTCTACCCCTTCCAGTTGCTCTATACCTCCCCTCCACTTTCTTTCTGTCTTTCATTAAAAAAGAACCTGCTTTCAAGAGTTAACAACCAAAACACGACAAAATAAAATACAATAAGAAAAGCAGAACTATCATATGGAAGATGGGCATGGCAATCCAACAGGAGCAAGCATAAGAGTCCGAGACCCACTTGTTCTCACACTCAGGAGTTCCATGAAATGACTACACTAAAAGCTATAACGTATACACAGAAGACGCAGTGCTGGCCCACGTAGGCCCTATGCTTGCTGCTTTAGTCTCCGAGCTCACATGCACCTTGCTTAGTTGATTCAGAGACCCTTGTTGTCTTCTGTCCTCTTTGGCTCTTACAATCATTCTGCCCTGAGCTCTGAGGGGAGGGATATGATGAAGACCTTTCATTTAGACCATTTCTACATATGATATCTGGTTGTGGGTCTCCACATCTATTCTATCTAGTTTTGGAAGTAGCCTCCGATAATGACAGGATAAGGCACTGATCTATAAATACAGCACAATAGCATCAGGAGTCATTTTATTGATATGTTTTTTTATAGACCAGTAGTGTTTGGTTTTACCCTCAGTCTTGGTTCTTGGTTACCCAAGCAGTGTCAAGTATGGGTTCCTTCTTATAGGCCTTAAGTCCAATCAGACATTGGTTGGCTAATTCCACAAGTTTTGTGCCACCACTGATTGCTCTAGCATATTTTGTGGGCAGGATAGATCATAAATAAAAGGTTTTGTGGTTGGGTTGGTGTCCATGTTTCCCTTTTGGTAGCCTTCAAAGCAGTTTCCCTCACTAAAGTGTCTATAATGTAGAGCTGAAAGTTCCAGACCTGCTGGACACTTATATGTTCAATGAGTTGTGTGGATGGGGTCCCAGTGTCAGTTTGTGGGTGGCAATTCTTTGTTTTAGTGACAGCCTGGGTTATTTGGGGATTTCAGTCAGACCTACTTGGTCATCAGCTCAGTAGAATGGAACCAAGTCCCACCTCTGGAAGCCTTGCTTGGTGTCAAGAGATGACTAATTGGAACTCCATATACCTCATTATTAGGAGACCTAGTTATGATCACCTTCATATATTTTAGGAAGTTTCCACTGCACTAGGAATTCACACAACTCTCAAAATACGCTCCCAAATCTCTCTCTCTCTCTCCATGCCACTTCCTTCCACTCCATTTCCCTTGACATCTGATCCCCTGTTCCTATCCTTACCTGGCCTTTGTCTGCCCATAAAATCTATTCTATTCACTCCTTCCAGGGAGATCTATGCATCTGCCCAGACCCTAACCTTTCTGGATCTACACACTCTAGCTTGGTTATCATTTATTTAACAGCTCGTATCCACATATCAGTGAATACACACCATATTTATCTTTCTGGGTCACCTCGATTATATAGAAAAACAAAAAAACCCAGGTTAGCCAAAACAACCATGAACAGTAAAAACAAAACAAACAAACAAACAAACACCCCAACTGCTGGAGGTAGCACCATTCCTAATTTCAAGTTGTTCTACAGATATAAAACCCACATGGTACTGGTATAAAAATATAGACATTGATCAATGTCATATAACTGAAGACATAGACATCAATCTACACATGGAGTAATTTTAAAAATGGGAAGAGGGCTAAGAATTTGAGACAGCAAATAAAGATACATATTCTAGGACTTTGCTCTGAAAGAAAAGAGTGGGAATTGAACCTTCAATACAAAAAAAAAAAAAAAAAAAAAAAAAAAAAAAAAAAAAAAAAAAAAAAGAAAGAAACCAAGTGAAACAAAAACAGTGCTTAGATTTTAAAGAATATATGCCCTACCAGAGGAAAGCTTGCCTCTAGGAAGTGTCTGACCTGGGGACTCAAGTGAAATGGCCATTTTCTCTCTGGTGATTCTCTAAGGCAGGTACACTCAGAAGTGCACAGGCTGCAGAAGCAGCAGAGCAGCTGGGACAGGGTCCTATAGGACTACATCTGCAGCCAGAAGGTGGGGCTGTTCCACAGCCCTCGGTGCACTGGTCTTGCCAGGAGAGAGCTGGTCTCCCAAGAAAGCTGACATAGCCTTACAGACTCACAGGAGGAACAAGCTCCAGCAGAGACAGCAAGAACATCTAATAGCAGAGATTACCAGATGACGAAAGGCAAACACAAGAATCTTACCAATAAAAACCAAGACTACTTGGCAACATCAGAATGCGGTACTTCCACTACAGCGAGTGCTGGATACCCCAACACACCCGAAAAGCAAGATTCAGATTTAAAATCATATCTCATGACACTGGTAGAGGATTTTAAGAAGGGCATTAATAACTCACTTAAAGAAATACAGGAGAACACAGGTAAACAGGTAGACACCCTTAAAGAGGAAACACAAAAATCCCTTAAAGAATTATAGGAGAATACAGGTAAACAGGCAGAAGCTCTTAAAGTAGAAACACAAAAATTCCTTAAAGAATTACAACATAACCAAACAGGTGAAGGAATTAAACAAAACCATCCAAGATCTATAAATGGAAGTAGAAACAATAAAGAAATCACAAAGGGGGACAACTCTGGAGACAGAAATCCTAGGAAAGAAATCAGGAACCATAGATACAAGCATCACCAACAGAATACAAGAGATGGAGAAGAGAATCTCAGGTGTCAGGTGCAGAAGATCCCATAGAAAACATGAACACAACAACCAACAAAAATGCAAAATCCAAAAAGATCCTAACTCAAAACATCCAGGAAATCCAGGACACAATGAGAAGACCAAACCTAAGGATAATAGGTATAGATGAGAATGAAGATTTTCAACTTAAAGGGCCAGTAAATATCTTCAAAAAATTATAGAAGAAAACTTCCCTAACCTAAAGAAAGAGATGCCCATGAACATACAAGAAACCTACAGAACTCCAAATAGATTGGACCAGAAATGAAATTCCTCCCAAAACATAAGAACCAGAACTACAGTGCACTAAATAAGGATAGAATATTAAAAGCAGTAAGGGAAAAGGGTCAAGTAACATATAAAGGCAGACCTATTAGAATTACATCAGACTTCTCACCAGAGACTATGAAAGTCAGAAGATTCCGTACAGATGTTATACAGACACTAATAGAATGCAAATGACAGCCCAGGCTACTAAAACCAGCAAAACTCTCAATTACCATAGATGGAGAAACCAAAGTATTCTATGACAAAACCAAATTTACACACTATTTTCCATAAATCCAGCCCTCCAACTTGTAATAAGGACACATGCTCCACTATTTTCATAGCAGCCTTATTTTAAATTTTTTATTAGATATTTTCTTCATTTACATTTCAAATGCTATCCCAAAATTCCCCTATACACTCCCCCACCCTGCTTCCCTACCCACTCACTCCCACTTCTTGGCCCTGGCGTTCCCCTGTACTGGGGCATAATAAAGTTTGCAAGACCAAGGGGACTCTCTTCCCAATGATGGTCAACTAGGCCATCTTCTGCTACATATGCAGCTAGAGACATGAGTTCTGGGGATACTGATTAGTTTATATTGTTGTTCCACCTATAGGGTTGCAGACCCCTTCAGCTCCTTTGGTACTTTCTCTAGCTCCTCTATGAGGGGCCTTAAGTTCCATCCTATAGATGACTGTGAGCATCCACTTCTGTATTTGCCAGGCACTGGCAAAGCCTCACAGGAGACAGCTATATCAGGGTCCTTTCAGCAAATTCTCATAGCAGTCTTCTTTATAATATCCAGAAGCTGGAAAGAACGTAGATGTCACTCAACAGAGGAATGAATACAAAAACTGTGGTACATTTACCCAATGGAGTACTATGCAGCTATTAAAATTATGAATTTATGAAATTCTCAGACAAATGGATGGATCTGGAGGATATCATCCTAAGTGAGGTAACCCAATCACAAAAGAACACACATGCTATGAACTCACTGATAAGTGGATATTAGCCATCTCAGAATACCCAAGATACAATTTGCAAAACACATGAAACTCAAGAAGAAGAAAGACCAATGTGTAGATACTTTGATTCTTGTTAGGGGAACAAAATACCCATGGAAGGAGTTACAGAGACAAAGTCCAGAACAGAGACTGAAGAAATGACCATCCAGACCCTGCCCCACCTGGTGATCCTTCCCATAAACAACCACTAAAACCAGACAGTAGTACAGATACCAATAAGTTTGCTGACAGGAACCTGATAGAGCTGTCTCCTGAGAGGCTCTGCCAGTGCCCAACAAATACAGAAGTGGATGCTCACAGTCATCCATTGGCTGGTGTATAGGGTCCCAAGTGAAGGAGCTAGAGAAAGTACTGAAGGAGCTGAATAGGTTTGTAGCCCCATAGGAGGAACAACAATATGAACTAACCAGTATCCCAAGAGCTCCCTGGGACTAAACCACCAATGAAAGAGTACACATGGTGGGATGCATGGCTCTAGCTGCATATGTAGCAGAAGATGGCCTAGTTGGTCATCAATGGGAGGAGGCATCCTTGGTCCTGTGAAGGTAATATGCCCTAGTATACGGGAATGCCAGGGTCAGGAAGCAGGAGTGGGTGGGTTGGGGAGCAGGGGTAGGGGGAGATGATAGGGGACTTTTTGGAGGGGAAACTAGGAAAGGGGATAACATTTGAAATGTAAATAAAGAAAATATCTAATAAAAAATAAAAGAAAAGAATTCTTTTCTTAGGCACTTTTCAATATTTGTTTTACTGAATATACTGTATTATTTTCTTTTGGGGGTATTGTACTGGCTTATTTTTTCCATATTTCTTACTTTCCTATGTTAAGATTTAGATATCTGATAGAAATGTATCTCTAGTATTTTATGACACCGATCTCCTAGCAAGTAGATTTTCCTAAAGATTTGTTTTTATGTGCTCAGTATGTGATTGTGACTTTTGTTACAACTTGACATGATAGTGTTTTTATTTAGATTCTTTGTCTATAATCAATGATTCTTGTGTCTATTCAAATTTGAAGATGTTCAGTAGCACAGACAGGTACATTATGGGCAACAGCCGATATATGGGGCTGACTGTGGCAGCCTTCCTGCAATGACATATTGGCTTCAGTCAAGCAATAGAGAGTTTCTGTGACACTGACATGATGGGTACAATTTGCTGCTCATAATGGTTTTAAGCAGTGGCAGCCACAGCAGTGGTTGAATACCTAAAGTCTTATCCTCAATCCAGACATGGTTGTTGGCTTAGTCTATGTATAGAAGGAAGGACTCTGCACAGAAGGAAGAACTTTAGTATCTCCTTGGTTTGCTACATCACTATTTCAACTCATGTATGCCCTGACAGCATTGCACAGAACATAGTGGCACAGTGGCTGACCAAAGGTAGTAGGAAGTATACTTTATTTTCCAGGCACTGCAACAGTGTCTTCCTAGGGGTCCAGCCATATTCATTCTAATGGTAACAAATCTCCATTCTCATGTTCAAAGAGGGTACTGTTATTACCTATTAAAAGTCACATTCTAGCTAATTAAGTAGGCAATAGACTCATTTTGTTGATCTATAAAAAAATAAATAAAAATAAAAGATATACACTATTTAGTTACCATCCACTGCCTGGACATGAGCTCTTTGCAGTATTTTATACTGACAAGAAACATACCAGTGGAGAATCTTACATATGTTTTTGCCTTGTATCATTTTGCTATCTTGAAGATAACCAAAATTTAAGTTGAATTAACTTTCAATAGGCCATCTATTATCTATCATCTATCTATCTATCTATCTATCTATCTATCTATCTATCTATCTATCTATCTATATCATTCCATTTATATCTATATTTATTAGCATCTATTATCTATCTCTACTCTGGAAACTAGAATTCTGCCTTAAACCACTTTCACTACAATTTTGCCTTAGATCAGGGTTTGATGATGGATCTGACAAAACTATAAATAATTAGAAAAAATTCTCATTTGGTAACTATTATACCATAGGGTACAAAATGAAAATCCAGTTGTATCCTTCTCCTCCATAAATTTTCATAGGAATTATAGAGTATTATGGGCACTGTTTTTATTGCGAGAGGACCCAGTCTTCCAATGCTTTATTATTTTCATCAATTGTCCAGGTGTTAGTGGTTTACATTAGAGTTTACTTCTTCTCTATAATCTTCTAAATCAACAGTGAAGTGTGCTAAGGGAAGTTCCATACTTTAAGTGAACATTTGTGCTAAAAGCAATAGTTCACAGATACTCAGAGGAGCAGTCTTCCAGGTAACATGAAACAGAGATTGAGCTATATAATTATCTTCTCATGTACTTCATATGCTGAGTTTTGGATTACCAGTAAGTGTTTATAAGAGATTATTTGTAATTATAAATGTACCTATACCTTTTTTGACAAAATCTTCAAGGTTTAATAGCAGTTGGTTGTGAGCTGGAGACATCAATCTGTCAACTTGAGGTAGTTAGTGAAAAATGTTTCAACTTGGTCTCAAATATAAATGATCAGGGACAAAGGCAATTCACACATTTTCCACAAATATCACATAAGAAAATAAATTTCATTCAAGAATACAGAAAATGGACTCTAGAACCAGCAGGAATCTATTAGAACTGTTTTACTGCATATAAAATACTCTCAAAGCTTAATACGCAATAATTTTATAATTTATTATCATAAAATTTTAACTAGACTAAGGTCCATGGTCCTGGCATTTAAAGACTTACTGGGCTTTAACATCAAGGTAGCTTAAATAATGCTGCTTTCCTCACATTGTGTATTACTTGTTTTGGTGAATCAGTGCCCGCCTTGCTTCATAATTGATCCTATTTTCTTGACCAATGGTTTATTCAAGGCCAGGTTAGTTAGTTTATGGATTTCCCACTGGTCCTGATAGAGTGGAAGAGAGGTTAATAAAGTGGCTTTGAGTTCTTTCATTTGATAAGCAATATTTACATTTCCTTGAGGAGACCTTGTTTGCTATCATAAGCACCCTACATTAATGAGGGCAGCTAGCCTAAGGAGGGAACTAAAAGGAGACAAGAAGGGAGCTGCAGGGATGGTAGAAAAAGAGCTGGATCCCAGCATAAATGGTGCCTTAATTTCCTACTCCCATACTCCATGGACTGAGCTACAACATTCTTTTAATTAACTTCACAGGGGTTAATTAAATGATCTTGCTGATACTTGCTAGAGGAAGTGTTCTAACTGATAGACAGTGTAAGTACATGGCCCCAAAAGGAGATAAACATGTTGCTTGTTGATTAAAGGGGAAACTGGAGAAAAACTTTGGCAATTTAAATTAACATATCAAAAAACTTGAGAAAAGAAAAGGATATGATAAATGTAGAGGCATTTGATTCTTAGGAAATGGTAATGAAAATATTAGGAATAACACTAATAAAAATCACGATTATGAGTCTTACTGTACTCCAAATGTCTTTGAACTCTTTTGGACCTCCTTAAAACATTATGGAGTAGCACTTCTCTAATGTTGGTTAATATTTTGCTGAGGGACAATGGCAGTTCTAGTTACAGAGGTCACATTGCATTGTGTGATTTCATGATTTGAAATTCTTCAATGGAAAATGTCTTCAGATTGTTTTTTTGTCAAAAATGATTCAAGAACTACGGGAAATGCATGGTCACACTGATGGTGTGAAAGAAATTTGAAATTGCTCAAGTTCTACTTCAAAAAAGGCCAAGGGACGAAATAATTTGAAAGATGAGTTATAGGAAACAGATAAATCTATTAGAAAGCTATTAAATATTTGTTATGTTTTTATTCTATTGCCAAAGCTGATATCATAAGATAGTCTATTTCTTCAATGTTATCACAAACAGCCAGAATGCAATAATTTCAAGTTACACCACACTTGGATTTTTATGCAGTATTTGTCAGCATAAAATTTTAAACTTTTTTGTCTTCTAGCTGCGTATCAATAAAATCTAACAATTACTTTGTGCAAAAGTAACTTTCCTGTTTTAAGATCCTCTGCATACATTTCTGAAATACAGTCCACCTTGATGCTGAATGATGAATCTTTGTTAACCATAAAGGCACGACACTTGAAGATATAACACAAAAGAGCATGTGACTACAAAAGGCAATGTTCTCTCCTACCTTACAGTTCCATAGCTCCCCACAGACCCAAGAGCAAGGCTCTCATCTTGAATTCCAGTGGTTAGTGAAATTCCCATAGAGATGCATTGGGTAAAGGGAAAACCCATGTGTTCTATGAATGTCATTATGCCCTGTGTGGTTTCTTTAGAAACAGGAAGGGAAAAACTTCTGCATTATTCCAAAAGTGAACATTTAAATTCAAGTTCTTTCCTTAGGTACACTGCTTTTCAAATGACTGACATTTATGAAAGTACCATCATTTTAATTTTGTATTTATTAACAAAAGAGTTTCCTAAGGAAAATAGCTAGACTACTCCTTATGTGTATATTACTTCGAAGTAATTTTCACACAGTGAGTGATCATTAATGGTGACTCTTCTGAGATTGTGGTCTAGACCATTTTTTAAAATTCTAATCCTTTTATCTATGCTATGAGACTAGCAGACAAAAGCGTGAGGTAGCCAAGATATATCACCTCATTTGTTTCTCCACATTCATAAACCTGTCACTGGATAAAAGGGAATTTAATTGGACTGATACAATTTCTTGCTCACCAAGAGTTGCCAGTTTCTAACCTGTGTTCTATACTTTCTAGGGCTTTGCAAATTACCAGCTGGGAATTTGTTCCAATACCAGGATATCTATTGTTGTTAAAACAAATGGATCTGTGACTTTAAAATCATGTCATGTTCGGCCTCACTTTTAACTGTGCACCTTCCAAAGCCTTCTATGTCTTAGAGAAGAGGTGTATTCAACTTGTCGCAGTTTCAAATTGCAGTTCAAATTGTCACAGTTGTGTGGCTGTGATGATTCAGATCATATGCTGGTCATAGCTTATAAAGTCCCTAGTTAAGTTGTACATCACTAATTTACTCTTTAATGTCTGTGGCTTTAGAAGTAACATTAGGTCATCTTCATTTTGGAAGATATAGAGCTTCGGGGGTATCCTATTGTACACAGTTTACATTTATGAACTACTACACAGCTTATGGCATGACTATAATTTTCTTTATTTAATTGTGTCAGAATGACTCTAATTAAGTCGATATGAAAATGCATATCCACGTATGTCTCCTGATATGTTTTATCTGCAGTATTGAAGAGTGAACGGAGGACCTTACACATGCTAGGCAAGCTAATATTGAGGCTCACTGTGAGCCAGTCTAGCCATTTATTAAGAGCACAAGAACATCATTACTTTTGATTATATACTAAACTTTGACAATGTAATTTCTTAAAGGTCAGTTGTGATGTGGAATGCAGAACCATATAAATGACTGCCTTTTACTTTGTTTCATTAAAACTGCTGTTCTCTCTCACATTTAAATGGATCTTTTACTCATGTATGTTTCTGTTCTATAATTTATTTACTTTTATCTTCATACCTGCTATATTTTGCTTTTCATTGGTGTGAAACTTATTTCAGTCTACTATGAGAGAATGGGATCAATTTTTATTTTTCTTCATGTATTTAGGTAAAATTTCTAAAACATGTCCATATGTGCTCCAATGACTTCTTCTTAGGGGATAGTCATGCTTTCCTATACTAGAACACACACACACACACACACACACACACACACACACACACACACACACGCACGCACAAACACACGCACCATTTCTTTGTTTAGATCTACTTAGAAATACAAACACTATTGTATTATAGTTTTTACAGTATTCACTATAACATGATATTTACTGCTTTGTCGCATAGGAGCAATATACTCAAGTAGATATCCTAGGTGCCTGACAAGGAGCTGCTTTTATGATGCTTCTTACTCAGTGATGACTAATGATGCATATTCCAGAATGCATTCTTCAATATAAGTACCATGTTATTCTGCACACACCTGTTTGGTTTTTTGTATTTAATACATACATACATACATACATACATATATACATATTGATTTCACAATTTTTTATAGAAAATAGAGTCTTCTCTCATTCAATACACCCCGATGAATGTTTTTCCTCCCTTTATTCTTCCCAGCTCCTCCAACACCTTCCCTCTTGTGAAGATCCACTTTCATCAAGATTGGACAAGGTGACCCAATGTGAGGAAAAGAATTCCAAGAGCAGTCAAAAGAGTCAGAGGCACACCTGGTATCACTGTTCGGAGTCCCACAAAAAACCAAGCTAGCAGCCATATCGTATATGCAGAGGATTCCCATACTTGCTGTTCCATTCTCGGTGAGCCCATATGAGTCCTGCTTAGTTGATTTGGTGGGCCATGTGCTCCTGGTTTCTTTCATGCCTTCTGACTCCCACAATCTTTCCTCCTCCTCTTCCATGGGGCTTCCTGATCTCCAAGAGCAGAGACCTGATGGAGAACTCCAATTTAGACTCTCTTTCCACATGTGTGGCTGTGGGTCTCTGCATTTTTTTCCATCTCCTGCCAGAGGAAGCCTCCCTGATGACAACTGGATAAGGCAGTGTCCTATAAATATAACAGGCTATTATCAGTAGTAATCATTTCATGTAAATACTCAGGAAGTTAATTTATTAAGTTAATTTATTACCTTCCTGAGTGGTGTGTGTGTGTGTGTG
>NC_034592.1:68740485-68744508 GCF_900095145.1 Mus pahari | reverse complement strand
TATACACATACATTACCTTCCATACACACACACACACACACACACACACACACACATATATATATATATATATATATATATATATATATATACCCTAGGTCTCTGAGTTATCCGGTCTCTGTTTTCTGGCCATCCAGGCACCCAGGCAGTATAGGGCATTGCCTCCCTCTCATAGTGGGCCTCAAGTTCAAGCAGACATTGGTTGGTCACTCTAATAAACTCTGTGGCATCATTTTTTTCAGCACATCATGCAGGGAGGGCAGATTGTAGGTGCAGGGTTTTGTGGTTGGGTTGATGTCCAGGATTTCCTTTCATAGCTTGCAGAGTACCTCCTATGCTAAAAAGACTAGAACATAGGGGTGATGACTCCATATGGGCACATACTTGACAATGCTATGTGAATTGAGACATGTGGATATTGTCCTCAGCAAAGCTACTCTCCCTGTCAGTTTGCAGAAACTGACCCTCTGTCCTAGCATTAGCCTGAGTTGTTTAGAGATTGCCATGCAATCTCATTGGCCAACAAATGAATTGAATGGCACCCAGTCTCACATCTGTAAGCCTTGCCTGGCTATAATACGTAGTCAGTTCAGACTCTGTAATCTCCATTGCTAAGAATCCTCACTAGGGTCACCCTCATAGATTTTAGGGAGTTTCCATTGCACTAGGTTACCTCAGCCTTCCCCAAATGCACCCCCCCCCCCAATTCTAGCTTTCTCTCCTAGAACTCTCTCCATTTACCCCCAACCTGATCCCTCCTGCTCCATCTACACCTGCCCTGTCCAACTGCAAAATCTATTCTATTTCTCATTCCTTAGAATATTCCCATGTTCCCCTAAGACGCCCTCTTCTTTACTTAACTTTTACTTATGACATTGTGTGTGTGTGAATAAATAGAAATTAATGAAAGAATTTTATCTGTATGTTTTCTATTTTATGATTGCATAATTAAATTTTCTTAACTTTTTCTACTCTGTGTACTCAAGTAATGGAATGCTTATTTTATGTATATTGCAGTTTTATTACTTTGCTCAATATACTCCCATATATATCTATTTGTAAAGAAGTTATAAGGCTTTTAGACAGTTAACCTAAAATGTGAAAGGAAATCTAGATTTGCTGCAAACCATTTTACTCTTCTATGACATATTATTTCTTCCTTAAAAACAAATGACAGATTACTTTTTTTTTTAGGGAAATTCTCACTTATATTCTGTTTCAAAACAGTATTATTTTATTCACTGACTTTGATCCTTCTGTATTTCCACTTATCACTATTCTTCATTAACAGTGTATTCCTATATTTATAGCAGCAATAAAATCCTATAGCAGTCAAAAGAATAATCCACAAAATATACTAAGGATAAGGAACTACATTTAAAATCCATTGAATGACATAAAAGGAAACTTGAATAAAAAGACATTCTAAATATGGATATTGAATTTCTCCAAGTTAATCTATAAAATATAAACAATTATTATATGTTTGTCAGGAGAATTGATGTAGGGAACTAATGGCTTAATTTTAAGTTTTATTCAGAAGAAAAATGATCCATCAAAATGGTGCTAACTTTGGAAAAGAATACCATGCTCTACCAAGTTTTCAATTTTATGTATGAGGCTTGATTTCATCAAGCCACACACACACACACACACACACACACACACACACACACACACACACACCACACACAGAGCAGGTAGACTGCTCATGGACCTTCTTTACTTTGTGTTTTCCAAGACTTAACCATCAGGGTTGTTTTATTGATACCTTTTTTTTTTTTTGACTTGTAGTGTTTGATTTTACTTTATGATTTTGGGTTATCTAGCATCTGGCCCTTAGCTACCCAAGTAGTATCAGGATTAGATCTACCTCATGGAGTAGGCCTTAAGTCAAATCAGACATCAGTTTGTTACTCCACAAGATTTATGGCACATTGCCAAGGAATATTTTTTAGGCAAAACAGATTCTAGATCGAAAGTTTGTGGCTAGGTTGGCGTTCATGTTTCTCTTTTGGTAGCCTGAAGAGTATCTTCACATTCCAAAGTCATGAGAACTTGAGCATGAACATTTTATTGAGACCCCAGCTCTACCTCTCCATATTCAATGAGTTGTGTGGGTATTGCCTTCAGCATTGGGGCCTTACTGTTAGTTTATGAAGAGCAACTTATTGTCTTGCCAACATCCTGAGTTGTTTGGGGATTTCCAAGGGACCCTTTGGTAACACTCTACTTGCAATAACCTAGTCTGGGTACTGGAAGCATTGTGGTGACAATAAATGGCCAGTTGGGGTTCTCTCTCCCTTATTATTTGGTTATTTCATTTGGGTATCTTCATATATTTTAGGAGGTTTCCACTGCAGTTGGTTTCCATACTGACCTTTAAATTCCCCTCAGTTTCAGGTTTCTCTTTCCATATTTCCTCCTTCAACCCCACCTAATTCCCCTCTACCTGATCCTCACATTCCCATCCTATCCTTCTCTGGCTTCAGTCTACCTATAAAATCTATTCTATTTCTACTTCCCAAGGAGATCTATGTGTTTCTCTCTACTGGAATGGATGTAGCATTTCCCCCTATTTTTTATTTTTTAGACAAAGTTCGAAAATGTCCCTCTTCGTCATAGCTACAGATCTCATAAGAACTCTAAAGATGAGTGGAAATACAACAATTACTAAAAAATAATGTGCCAATATTAATAGAAAACAAGATTATATATTGAACCCAATCCATGGATTCAAAGCACTTAGGTTATTCTTTAAAGCTCTGGCCAATTCATCAATGTTCCAAGAATCCAAATGACTTCTGCTAATATCTGAAATTCTTTGCTGGTTTTCCTGAGAAGTCCCTGTCCTCTTCTAGTTCCTCAATATTTCTCCCAATGTTTCCAGAAGACTCTCCGAGCTCTAGCTAATGTTTGGCTGTGGGTCTCTGCATCTCTTTCCATTGGCTACTGGGTGGAGCCTCACAGAGGACAGTTATGCTAGGCTCCTGTTTACAAGCATAACAGAGTATTATTAATAATGTCAGAGATTGATTCTTGCCGGTGGAATGGGACTAAATTTGGAGTAGTCATTGGTTAGCCATTCCCATGGTCTCTGCCCTATCTTCGTCCCTGCACATCTTGTAGGCAGGGCATATTTTGAATTAAAGGTTTTGTGGGTGTGTTGCTGTTCTTATCCCTACACTAAGAGTCCTGCCTGGCTATAGGAAGTGGAGAATTTAGGATTCATATTCCTCACTGCAATAGTCTCAGCTAGAATCATCCCTGGGCCCCCCTCCATCCAGTGTCTCTGGTACATCCTAGAAATAGTCTGCCCAAATCCTACCCCTGCATTCCCTATCCCCTCTCCCACCTACATCCCTCCCCCTCTCCACTTCCAATACCTATTTTATTTCCTGTTTTAAGACAGATTCAACCACCATACCTTATGCCCTACTTGTTATTTGGCTTCTTTGGGTCTTTTGATTTTAGTGTGGTTATCCTGTACTTTATGTCTAATATCCACTTATAAGTGAGTATATATCATGCATCTCCTTTTGAGTCTGCATTACCTCACTCAAAAGAATATGTTCTAGTGCCGCAGAGGAACCTCACTTGGGTCCTTGATCCACGAGCGAAACTCAGGTTCCGGTTACAGGAGGGCAAAGGAGTCGGCGAAAGTGGGGTGACAAACAGACTTGACACAAGGGAGTGTGGCTCTGAATGTAATTTGTCAAATTGAGCATCAAATTTTTTAAAAAATATTTTATTAGATATTTTCTTCATTTACATTTTAAATGCTATCCCAAAAGTCCCCTATGCCCTACCCCTGCCCTGCTCCCCTACCTACACACTCCCACTTCTTGGCCCTGGCATTCCCCTGAATATAAAGTTTGCAAGACTAAGGGCCTCTCTTCCCAATCATCATCGTCTGTTACATATGCAGCTAGAGACATAAGCTCTGGGGGTACTGGTTAGTTCATATTGTTCCACCTATAGAGTTGCAGACCTCTTCAGCTCCTTGGGTACTTTTTCTAGCTC
>NC_034592.1:68739078-68740320 GCF_900095145.1 Mus pahari | reverse complement strand
GGCTAATATCCACTTATCAGTGAGTGCATATCAAGTGACTTCTTTTCTGATTGGGTTACCTCACTCAAGATCTAACGAGATGATCATGTGATTTTTTCTTTGAGTTTGTTTATATAGTGGATTACTTTGATGGATTTCTGTATATTTAACCATCCCTGCATCCCTGGGATGATGCCTACTTGGTCAGGATGGATGATCATTTTGATGTGTTCTTTGATTCTGTTTACAAGGATTTTATTGAGTATTTTTGCATTGATATTCATAAGAGAAATTGGTCTGAAGATCTCTTAATTTGTGGGATCTTTGTGTGGTTTAGGTATCAGAGTAATTGTGGCTTCATAGGACGAATTGGGTAGAGTACCTTCTGTTTCTATTTTGTTGGATAGTTTGAGGAGAGTTGGAATTAGGTCTTCTTTGAAGGTCTGATAGAACTCTGCACTAAATCTATCTGCCCCCCCTTTTTTTTTTTTGGTTGGGAGACTATTAATGACTGCTTCTATTTCCTTAGGGGAAATGGGACTAATGGAGGAGCTAGAGAAAATACCCAAGGAGCTGAAGGGGGTTGCAACCCTATAGGTAGAACAACAATATGAACTAATCAATACCCCCTGAGCTCGTGTCTCTAGCATATGTAGCAGAGGATGGCCTAGTCAGCCATCATTGGGAAGAGAGGCCTCTTGGTGTTGCAAACTTTATATGCCCCAGTACTGGGGAATGCCAGGGTCAAGAAGTGGGAGTGGGTGGGTAGGGGAGCAGGGCAGGGGGAGGGTATAGGGAAATTTTGGGATAGCATTTGAAATGTAAATAAAGAAAATATCTAATAATAATAATAATAATAATAAAGAAATGGCAAGCCAAAAAAAAAGATTGTTAATCTGATCCTGATTTAACTTTGGTACCTGGTATCTGTCTAGGAAGTTGTCCATTTCATCCAGTTTTCCAGTTTTGTTGAGTATAGCCTTTTGTAATTGGATTTGATGATGTTTTGGATTTTCTCAAGATCCATTGTTATGTTTCCTATTTCATTTCTGATTTTGTTAATTAGGGTACTGTCCCTGTACCCTCTAGTTATTCTGGCTAAGGGTTTATCTATGTTGTTGATTTTCTCAAAGAACCAGCTCCTGGTTTGGTTGAGTCTTTGAATAGATCTTTTTGTTTCCACTTGGTTGATTATAGCCCTAAGTTTGATTATTTCCTGCCTTCTACTCCTCTTAGGTGAATTTGCTTCCTTCAGTTCTCGGG
>NC_034592.1:68736061-68739067 GCF_900095145.1 Mus pahari | reverse complement strand
ATTTCCTGGATGTTTTGAGTTAGGATCTTTTTGCATTTTGCATTTTCATTGATTGTTGTGTCCATGTTCCCTATGGAATCTTCTGTACCTGAGATTCTCTCTTCCATCTCTTGTATTCTGTAATTGATGCTTGCATCTATGCCTCCTGATTTCTTTCCTAGGATTTCTATCTCCAGAGTTGTCTCCCTTTGGGTTTTCTTTATTGTTTCTACTTACATTTTCATATCCTTAATGGTTTTGTTCAATTCCATCCCCTGTTTTGTTGTGTTTTCCTGTAATTCTTTAAGGGATTTTTGTGTTTCTTCTAGCTGTTTAGCANTGTTTTCCTGTAATTCTTCAAGGGATTTTTGTGTTCCTTCTAGCTGTTGAGCAGTGTTTTTCCTGTAATTCTTTAAGGGATTTTTGTGTTTCTCTACTTGTTTAGCAGTGTTTGCCTGTAGTTCTTCTCTCTGTTTAATAGTGTTCTCCTGTAATTCCTTGAATGTCTTTTGTGTTTCCTCTTTAAGGGCTTCTACCTGTTTAGCAGTGTTCTCCTATAATTCTTTAAGTGAGTTATTAATGCCCTTCTTAAATATCTTCTGCCACTATCATGAGATATGATTTTAAATCTGTCTTGATTTTCGGGTGTGTTGGGGTATCCAGGACTTGCTGTCGTGGGTGTTGGGTTCTGATGATGCCCAGTGTTCTTGGTTTCTGTTAGTTAGATTCTTAAGTTTGCCTTTCGCCATTTGGAAATCTCTGGTGTTAATGTTCAAGCTGTCTCTGGCTGGAGTTTGATCCTCCTGTGATTCTGTTATCCTCTGTCAGCACTCCTCAGAATCCAACTCTCACCTGAGTCCCAGTGGTCAGAGCACACTCTGCAGGCAAGCTCTCTTGTGGGGCAGGTGTCCAGAAGTCTGGAGCTCTGATCCATCTTCTGAGTCCTGGGATCAGAGCCCTCCTTGTAGGCTGATTCTCCTTCGGCAAGGAAGGTGCCCCGGGCTCCGGGTCTCGGCTCTACCTCCCGTGATCCTAAGGTCCTGAGATCCAGAGGTGATTCTGAGTACCTGCTGCATGTAGAGTACTCAGGAGTGCCCGGCATCCTCTGCTGGTCAGGCGGGGTTCCTTTGTCCCTGTTCCTGCTGGCACAAGACCCTCTGTGATTCTCTGGAGCTGATGTTGCGTTCCACTCACCCATGATCCCAAGGTGATCCCGAGGACCTGCGGTGTGGAGAGTATTCGGCAGCACTCAGTGGCCTCTGTTGGGGTTCAGAGGGAAGATGATGGGGCCATCAAACTTTTTATACAGAAGAAAATAGGGAAGTTAGGTGACACACTGGCCAGGTACAATGAGGATACTGGATTCTTACATAAAACAAAGGAATGCGAACATGGAAGGACTGGCAGGAACTAACTGGGATAAAATTCAATGTTAACAGTTGGGATCAAAAAACAGCCCCAGCTAAGGTCAGTTTAATCTTAGAAGCCAGGGTCAAGGGCTTCATGCCCTTGCCATAGTTCCTATTCTAGTCTATTTTATAGTCCACCTTTCCCCTAGGCCATTGTAAATTCCAGTGTATGGGTGTAAATCAGGTATCTATAGTTCTAAGAATCTACTCTTGTTCCTCCTTAGATCACAAACTTCCTTCTTCCTAGATAATGGTAAATTCCTGTGTAGGGCAGTGACTTAGCTATGCATGCCCAGGGTTGGCTCAAGGACTGACTAGGACTGGTGAAGAATCTAACTTACCTAGCTATATGCCAAATAGAGGCACTTATAATAAATCAATATTAAGGGAAAGCACACAGATCTGTTTACCAACTTAAGCAAGGACATTGGAGCATTCATACAAGATGCCACAATTCCAGGAGACTAAGTTTCCATGAACTTTTCGCCTTGGGACATCACCCAGGTTTTTGGGGCCTGTCGCACTCATCACTAATGGAGTGGGTGTAGCATTCTAGTTCCATCCATTTGCCTGCAAAATTCATAATGTCCTTGTTTTTAATAGCTGTATTCTTCAGTTGAGGGATATCTAGGTTTCCAGTTTCTGGCTATGAACATAGCAGAGTCAGTGTCCTTGTAGGATGGAGGAACATCACTTGGGTATATCTCTAGGAGGGGTATAGCTGGGGTTTGAGTTAGAGCTATTCTCAATTTTCTCAGAAACTGCCAAATTGATTTCCAGAGTAGTTGTACAAACTTGCACTCCCACCAGGAATAGAGGAATGTTTCCCTTGCTCCATCCACATCCTCATCAACATGTGCCATCTCAGAGTTTTTTATCGTAGCCATGCTGATGAGTTTAAGATGGAATCTCAGGAACATTTTGATTTGGACTTCCCTGATGATTAAGGATGTTGAACATTCCTTTAGGTGCTTCTCAGCCACTGGAGATTCCTCTGTTGAGAATTCTCTGATTAGATCTGTCCCCCATCTTTCCACATTTATTTATTCATTCATTCATTCATTCATTCATTCATTCATTCATTCAGTTTTTACTAGGTATTTCCTTTATTTACATTTCAAATTTTATCCCGTTTCCTAGTTTCCCCTCCAAAAATACCCTATCTCCTCCTCCCTCCCCCTGCTCCGTAACCCACCCACTCCCATTCCTGGTCCTGGCATTCCTCTGTACTGGGGCATAGAGCCTTCATTGGAACAAGGGCCTCTCCTCCCATTGATGATCTACTAGGCCATCCTCTGCTACATATATAGCTAGAGCCACAAGTTCCACCATGCATTTTCTTTGATTGGTGGTATAGTTCCAAGAAGCTCGGGGGTACTGGTTAGTTCATATTGATGTTCCTCCTATGGGGCTTCAGACACCTTCAGCTCCCTGGGTATTCTCTGGATCCTTCATTGGGGACATTGTGCTCTGCCCAATGAATGACTGTGAGCATCCACTACTTTATTTACCAGGCACTGGCAAAGCCTCACAGGAGACAGTTATATCAGGCTTCTGTCAGAGGGTCATGTTGGCATCTGTCTAGTGTCTGGGTTTAGTGGCTGTTTATGGGATGGAT
>NC_034592.1:68690151-68732940 GCF_900095145.1 Mus pahari | reverse complement strand
TATTGTGTGAATTTGGTTTTCTCATCGAATACTTTGGTTTCTCTATCTATGGTAATTGAGAGTGTTGCTGGGTATAGTAGCCTGGGCTGGCATTTGTATTCTTTTAGGGTCCATATCACATCTGTCCCGGATCTTCTGGCTTTCTCTGGTGAGAAGCCTGGTGTAATTCTAATAGGTCTGCCTTTATATGCTACTTGACCCTTTTTTCATTACTGCTTTTAATATTCTATCCTTATTTAGGGTACTTACAGTTCTGCTTATTTTGTGTTGGGAGGAATTTCTTTTCTGGTTTAGTCTATTTGGAGTTCTGTAGGCTTCTTGTATGTTCATGGGCATCTCTTTCTTTAGGTATGGGAAGTTTTCTTGCATAATTTTGTTGAAGATATTTACTGGCCCTTTAAGTTGAAAAATCTTCATTCTCATCTATACCTATTATCATTAGGTTTGATCTTCTCATTGTGCCCTGGCTTTTCTGGATGTTTTGAGTTAGGATTGTTTTGCATTTTGCATTTTTTTTGATTGTTGTGTCCATGTTTCCTATGGAATCTTCTGCACCTGAGATTCTCTCTTCCATCTCTTGTATTCTGTTTCTGATGCTTGCATCTATGGTTCCTCATTTCTTTCCTAGGATTTCTATCTCCAGAGTTGTCTCCCTTTGTGATTTCTTTATTGTTTCTTCTTCCATTTTTAGATCCTGGGTAATTTTGTTCAATTCTTTCACCCATTTGTTAGTGTTTTCCTGTAACTCTTTAAGGGATTTTTGTTTCCTCTTTAAGGGCTTCTAGCTGTTTANCTGTGTTNTCCTGTATTTCTTTAAGGGAATTATTTATTTCCTTCTTAAAATCCTCCATCATATCATGAGAAGTGACTTTAAATCCATATTTTGCTTTTCTGGTGTGATGGTGTATCCAGGACTTGCTATGGTGGGAGTTTGGTTCTGATGATGCCAAATAACCTTGTTTTCTGTTGCTTCTGTTATGCTTGCCTCCTGCCATCTTATTATCTCAAGTGCTTGCTGCCCTCAATATATCTGATTGGAGCCTGTCCTTCCTATAATCCTGATTGACTCAGGACTTCTCAGAGTCCAGCTTTCTCTGTGATCCTGTGATTCTGGGCTCCTGTGAACCTGAGATTCTGGGTGTGTCAGAGTTCTTGGCAGTCAAGTTCCACTGAGACCCTGAGATACTGGTGTGACCAAGCTCCTGTAATCCTGTGATCCTAGAATCCTAAGATGCTGGGCGTGTTAGAATGCCTGTAATTGGCATCTCCTCTGGGGACCGTGGGGCTGTCTGGTGTGTTGGAAACCAAATATACCAGCACTGATTAAAAGGAACCCGAGCTGCTGGTCAGGCAGGGCTCCTATGACCTTGCTCCTGCTGTCACAGGCCTGTCATGATTGGTTTGGAACAGATGTTGTGTTCTACTCACCAATGATCCTAAGATTCTGGGCATGCTGGGGCACCTGTCGCATGGAGAGTCCTCTGGGAACTGTGGGACTGTCCTCCAAGTTCATGCTCTAGATGACCTGGATCTGGCGCTAACCGGAAGGGACCTGAGCCCCAGGTCATGCTAGTTTCCTGAGTCCCTGCTGCTTGCATAGGCCTGTCATGATTGGTTTGGAACAGATGTTGTGTTCCACCCACCAGTGATCCTAAGATCGAGTGGAGAGTCCTCTGGGGACTGTGGGACTGTCCTCTGAGTTCACACCCCAGGTGGCTTGGAGCTAGTGTGGACCAGAACTGCCCCTATTTTTTTAATTGAGTTATTTGGTTTGTTGGTTTCTATATTCTTGTGTTCTTTATGTATTTTGGATATTAATCTTCTGTCAGATATGGGGTTGGTAACAATCTTTTCCCATGTTGTAGGCTGTTATTTTGTCCTATTGATAATATCCTTTGCCTTACATAAGCTTTACAGTTTCATGAGGTCCCATTTATTATTTGCTGATCTTAATTCCTAACACTTTGGTGTTCTGTTCAGGAATCTGTCTCATGTGCCAATGAATTCAGGGGTATTTACTCTTTTATGTTCTATTTAGTGTATCTGGTTAAGGTATTTGACCCATTTTGGACTTAAGCTTTGTGCAGGGTAAGTGATATGGATCAATTTTTATTCTACATACAGACATCTAGTTAGACTAGCAACATTTGCTGAAGATGTTTTCCTTTTACTATCGTATGGTTTTGGCTTCTTTATCAAAAGTCAAGTGTCTGTAGGAGTATGAGATTTTTTTCTGGGTCTTCGATTCAGTTCCATTGACAAACCTGTTTGTTACTATACTAATACCATGCAGTTTTTTTTATTATTGCTCTGTATGTTTGAAGTCAGAGCTAGATATTGATAGACCAATTATTGTTGATTCTTGTCATTTTGCTATTGTTCCTTTGGTATTGGCATATATGTTTGAGTGTGTTTGTATGTGTGTGATTTCCTTCCTTTGATTTTGCTGCTCTAGGGTTATTACCTGTATTTTTATGGATGTAGTTAATCATAGGTTAGAGAATTTGTATACTTAAAATTTTTTCTTTTACAAAGCCAGAGAGTCATCATGGCTATTTTAATAGTTCCTTGTTTCAGTATTGTGACAACATAACTGATAAAAGACACTTAATTTTACTCATAGTTTCAGAGTACAGTTCCCCTGCCCAGAGAAAACATTGCAGTGGGAGTATAAGGAACATGGTCACTTCTGTCTATAATTAGGAGTAAAAAGAGATCAAGGTACTGGTGCTGAACTCACTTTCTGTTCTTTTATTCTGTTCAGGACCCCAATTTGTCCTTGTCTTACCTCAACCTGATCTAGTAACTTGGTATAGATAATATTCTAGATGATTATAAATCTTGTCAAGTTGGAAATCAATAGTAAGCACTACAGCTGCTTCCTTCAACTATTTTGTATAAATCCTCCTTTGTAAACTACGAATTATTTTTAAAAAGGTAGTTTCTGTTTTTCTTTTCTTTTATTATTTTCTTTATTTACATTTCAAATGCTGTCCTGAAAGTTTCCTATGCCCCTCCCCCCACCTCTGCTCCCCTACCCACCCACTCCCATTACTTGGCCCAGGCCTTCCCTTGTGCTGGGTCATATAAAGTTTGCAAGACCAAGAGGCCTCTATTCCCAGTGATGGCCGATTAGGCCATCTTCTGCTACATATGCAGCTAGAGACACAAGCTCAGGGGGTACTGGTTAGTTCATATTGTTGTTCCACCTACAGGGTTGCAGCCCCCTTCAGGTCCTTGGGTACTTTCTCTANCTCCTCCATTGGGGACNCTGTGTTCCATCCAATAGCTGGCTGTGAGCATCCACTTCTGTGTTTGCCAGGCACTGGCATAGCCTCACAAGAGGCCGCTATATCAGGGTCCCTTCAGCAGAATCTTGCTGGCATGTGCATTAGTATCTGGGTTTGGTGGCTGATGATGGGATGGATTCCCGGATGGGGTAGTCTCTGGATAGTCCATCCTTTCATCTTAGCTCTAAATTTTGTCTCTGTACCTATATCCTTTCATGAGTATTTTGTTAAAAAGGTAGTTTCTAATTCTGGCATCAAGCCTAGAAATACTACTATAAGGAGTTAGACATAAGGTAGCTAAGGAAAATCTGAAGCTGTTGTTAGTAGCTGTAACTCCTTATTCTGAGAGTATCCTTTGTGGTAAAAATCCTTGAAGCAGTAACTAGATTCTTTCCACAGTATTAGATGGTAACATGCCAGATACTTCCCTAGCTCTTGCCCATATGTACTAACTAGGACTCTAAAGCACTTGCACTTTTGTTTGTGGGTTTTTCATGAAGATCATGGGGAAAATTACTCTGAAAGGGAGATTTAATGCACCATGATGTAGGAGGGGTTAAGGTCTTGGGAGCATGAATGGTTGCAAGAGCCAAGATGGCACCCTGGATCATTGCTAAGCCCCATGTTTCCTGCTTACCAAGAACCTGAGCCTGCACACTTGTATGATACTGTGCTGCCCACCTGATAAGTCACTGGCGTATCACCACGCACCCTGCCTGCATGCACGGCTCATGTTCAGAGCTTGCTGAACACTGATTGGATCCAGGAGAGGGGGTAGGGATGAGATCAGAGGATGGATGGAAAGAAAAACTGAATGAGCCCCAGATAAAGACAGAAGCTGTTGAAAACCTTCCTTGGCGTTTGTGTCGGTTTTTTTCCCCCAGCACTGCTGGTCAGAGTTTGGGGTTGTGGCATCTGGTGGCCCGTACAGGGATCTTTTCTCCAGGAGCAGTTGGCACAAGAAAAAGAAACTACAGGGGAGTTCAGTGGTAAGTAATAGTAATCCAGCACTAGAAAAAGGCTCCCTGGTAGAGGGACAAAGCTAGGTACCTGGTAGAGGGACGAAGTTAGGTTCCCCGTATAGGGATGGAGTTAGGCTCCCGGTATAGGGATGGAGTTAGGTTCCCGGTATAGGGACAGAGTTAGGCTCCCAGTAGAGGGATGAAGTCAGGCCCCTGGTATAGGGATGAAGTTAGGCTCCTGGTAGAGGGACCAAGTTAGGTTCTCGGTGTAGGGACAGAGTTAGGTTCCCAATGTACGCATAGTGTTAGATTCCCAGGATTAAGGGCTAAAAGTCTAGCCTCCAAAAGGAACGAAAAACCTCAGACCCAAAGGCAAAAGAAGCCATGGGATCTGCCACTTCAAAAGTGAAAGTAAAAGCCTCATTAGTGCAGCTTCTCAAACGAAGTGGAGTTAAATTAAAAAATGAGTCTCTAGACTAGGTCAATACTTGCAGGCAGCGGATTCGACTAGCAGTTCAAGAAATCCAAGAGTAGTTCTCAGAGTAGCACTTCATAGTTGCCTTAAATTTGCTTGTCGAAAGTTAACCAATGAAGAAACTCACAACAGATAACAAGGTCATTGAAGATGAGTGAGCAAGAACATGGGAAGAAACAGAGAGAGGAAAAAGTAGAGGAGCTCACTGGCATGGTTGAGAAACTTCAGCAGGAGTTGGTCAGCATTGAACAGCAGAGAGAGGATGCCAGGACCCTCCTAGAAGATGAGGAGAGCTTTAAACATCAGCTGGACAGGGTAAAACCACCAACCAGGTAATGAAAGCAGCAATAAAGAACTTCCAAGTGTACCTAAGGAAAGTGTCCACATGACTGTGCATGAGCTGGGCAGTGATGCCCCTGCCCAGGATGTGACCAAGCCTTTAGAAAATCAGACCTTCCTTAAAGTACTAAAGCTTCTAGAACAAGAGCAAGCCCAGTCTGCAATAGACATGCTTCAGAAGAAGCTCACAGACCTGCAGAGAATCCTTGAGAAGTTCGCTGCTGCATTGGTCAGGTCCAAATTGAGGCAGCTCAGGAAAGTGTGCAGTTACACCAAGAAAAGCAGACAGTCTCAGCACCTGGAAGCATAGATACACAGAATGAAAATGGTCTGACAGAAGTCAGCATGGAGTCAGATGTCCCTACAGTGACTCTGAGGCTAGCAGAGGTGGACAGCCATGTAGCTGAAGTGCACTGTGGTACAATGTCAGAAAAACATGTGGGAATTGTTGGGGGAAATGCTTCAGAGGAGATCTTTTGGTAAAAGAAAGATATATAACATCACTTCAGAAGGGCTTAGGCCACATTAAAGATCAACTCACAGAAGCCAAGGAGAAATTATTGTACTTCTTAGAAAAAGAAAATAGGACTGGAGAACAGAAAGGCAGAAAGGCCCCCATATCAGAGCCACCTTCTGTTGAAGTAGGTGGCTGCTCTGCGCCCACAGAGAGAACAGACAAGGTCAGCAGCAGCAATCAGACCCCGCAGATCCTTGTTAGAAATGCAGGGATTCAGACTAACAGAGCGAGTGCTCCCAAGAAGAAGTCAGAGATATCAACAATCAATTAACTAAAAAAATGGAACACATACAAGAGCTGCAGCAAGAAAACAGATTATTTAAGGATGAAATAGAAAAACTTGGGTTTGCCATGAAGGAATCTAATTCTGTATCTACTCAGGATCAGCCCATGCTGTTTGGCAAATTTGCACAACTAATACAAGAAAAGGAGATTGAAATTGATAAAACTATGATCCAGGGAACCTTGGGATTTTTGCTGTATGTATTGGTATGTGCTGCATGTTTTGGTATGCTGTGGTAGATGGTACGCATTTGCAGGCGGGCATAGACCGACCAGCGACTGCTCATTCAAGCTATGGCGGCTATAGAGACAGGTAATTCGTCCCATGTTTGGCTCAGTAATTTATGATGTATTGTTAATCCATGGCGGTTAAGATTCTCACATGTGCATACCAACCTAAGACAGGTTGGTGAAAATGAGTTCACTACACCAATGATTGGTAAGGATGTAACATGGTTGAGGGCAACCTAAGACAGATGCGATCCCAGAGCTAAGTTAATTAAACAAAAAGGGGGAGATGTGGGGAGCAGGAACGGCTGCAAGAGCCAAGATGGCACCCTGGCTCATTGCAAAGCCCCGTGATCCTTGCTTACCAAGAACCTGAGCCTGTGCACTTATACGATCCTGTGCTGCCCACCTGATGAGTCACTGGCCTATCACTGTGCACCCTGCCTGCATGCATGGCTCGTGTTCAGAGCATTCTGAACACTGATTGGATCCAGGAGAGGGGGGAGGGATGAGATCAGAGGACAGATGGAAAGAAAAACTGAATGAGCCCCCAGATAAACAGAAGCTGCTGAAAATCTTTCTTGGCTTTTGTGTTGTTTTTTTCCCTGTCTCTGCCGGTCGGAGTTCAGGGTTGTGGCATTAAGGTATCTTTATTTTATCCCATGAATATGCTGCCTTCCTCATCAAAATTTGTGGGACCATGAAAGGCAGCCTGTTTTCTGCCTTTCTGTTTTCTGTTTTGAGCTAGGTTTAAACCCTGGAGACCCAGCAAATGTTCTGTTTGCCATACTCCCAGACACCAGGCTCCTGACAGGAGGCCTCAGCTCCATAATTCTGTGGCCATCAGTCACATAGGGCAACATTCCAAGCCTATGGAATTCTGTCCAGACTCTACCCCCACAGTTGCCAGGTAGGCCTAGCCCAGTATAAAAGGGGCTGCTTGTCCCCTCCTCCTTCTCTTTCTCTCTTACTCTTACCTCTCTCTCTCTTGCTCTCCCTGTCTCTGCATTCCCTTCCCCCTCTTTCCATGTTGCCATGGCCAGCCTCTACTTCTCTACTCTCTCCCTCTTTCTGTCTTTCTCTGCCTCTACTACCTGTTTAGCTCCCTTTACTGCCATGACAATAAATGCCTTAAAACCATGCACTGCCTGTTCTCATTGGGAACTGCTGTGGGGAACAATGGAGCAGGTCTTGATTTAAAGAGCCATGTGTCTAATCTCCTGAAGGAGGCCTTTCTGCTTTCTCAGCCATGGTCATCACCAACACAGGTCACCAACTGATCAAGACAAGGATTTCTGTCCCTGCAAGAACCAGCAAGAGCTCTCTCCTCTCCCTCTTTTCCCTTCCAGTCCTGAGCTAGAGCCAGTCCATGCGCCCCACTCTGCTCTCACCTCTTCTGTGACATCCAGCAGCATTTGAGGTGTCCAATACTGAGAACCTGTCATCCTCGGTCTCCTTGAAGGCTCAGGGACCCCAGAACTGGCTCCTCCACAGCACCCAACACAGTCTGTGGTGCCTAAGAATACAACCCCAACAGCAGGGACCTCAGACTGTGCTTTCCCACCTCCAGAGTGGGATCCTGCAGCTTCTCACAGCCCATGACCTGTCGGGTGGCAGCATGGAGTGCACACAGTCAAACTCCCTGAGTCTACCTCCATGAGTGGCCCTAGCCCTGTGGAAGGCTGGACTCCACCATTTTAACTCACAAAAATTCATCAGCCCTTAAACAATAACATTGTAGAACCCACTGAGTGTCTATGGTCAGTTTATGGTAATCCCATTATTTTTGGAGTTTTCACTTTGTTTTGTCTTGCTAAATAAATTTTTACTTAAACTGTCAGTGTCTCATACCTGAATTCGTTCCTTTGCAAAGAAAGGAACCCAGGGAAACTATCACTTGGTATCAGCATTAAAAGGCTAACCTAGTAACACACTCATTAAAGACGATTCACCTTTTCATTGTCGTCTTTTTTTACCATGTCATTCATGTTTCTCTATATTCTACCAACAAAATGTTCTTCTTTCCATTAATCAAATATTGCAGCCGTATAGACTGCTATCATATAGAAGGTTTACACCTACTTTTTTGATTTACTCTGCTTGTATCACTTTAAGCAGAAATGCAGATAGCTATTTATTATGGTTATGTTTTGAAGAATATTTATATTCTATTTACGTCACAGGCAAAAAAATAATTGTGAGAAGGTATGTATTATAAGATATAGGGGTAGTTAAGGACTTTCTATATAGGAGCCCAGTTACTCAGTTAATAAGACCAACAGTTGACAAATGAAATACCATGAAGACCTAGCATACCAATTGTGAGAAAATCCTTCCTCGCATCCATATATCTGACAGAGAATTAATATCTCAAAATATGTGAAGAAGTAAAAAGTAAAACATCAACAAAACAACTCAATAAAAGTAGACTATAAATTTGAACAGAGAATTATCAATTGAAATGCAAATGGTTAATAAACATTTAAAAAGTGTTCATCATTATTAATCACTAGGAAAATGAAAATTTAAAAAGTATTTTAATAGCAACTGAAATTTACTATAGCCAAGAAAAATAATGAAAATTGCTATTGACAATACAGGGAAAGAGGAACCCTTTTTCACTGTTGCAGTATGTGGGAATGAAAATTTATACAAACCCATATGGAAATCAGCATTATGGTTCTTTAAAGGACTGAAAATAGAACTGCCATATGACTCAGAATATCACTCTTACAGTAGACCCAGAAGATTTCATACTATTTTACAGAGATACTTGGTCATCTGTGTTCATTGCTGCTCTATTCACATAGTCAGGGTATGAAATCATGACTAGATGACTATCAGCAGATAAATGGATAATGAATACATAGCAATAGAGTGTTTAAAGAAAATAACATATGCAGGTAATTGAGTAAAACTGAAAAAAATTATTGAGTGAATTGAAAAAGGCACAGAAAAAAATCCACCATATGTGTGTTTTTTTTCCACACATGGATTTTAGCTTTACATCTTTATATGAGTGTATTTAATTTGGAGAATTTGTAGAAGCCAAGAAATTAGGAAGAATGTGATTGCCTTGAGGGAGAGAGTATTGAAACATACGTGGTATGGTAGTAGAGACTATTTGGCTAAAATGATTTCAGCAGGGATACAGAGGAAAGATGGGAGTGATGAAGAATAGGAGGGCTACACAGTTACACACATATGTGTACCCCCGAAATTTGTATGAAAAACTATATAAAGACTTTGTATTTTATACTCTTAAAAGTTAAAAAAAATTAGTTAGAAAAGTGCAGTTAGAAGTTAAAAAAATGTACAGTATGAGTTAAAAAATTAGCATGGTGATATCCTCCAGGTCTGCGTAATTCTTGTCTTAATAGCCACAGCTTAATAAGCAGCCATTATGGGGTCAGGTAGGAGATGCCTCCTCATGAATTCTTGGCCAATGAAGTCCTAGAACTCTGTATATAATACAGGATCTTATATTTTTCTTGGGTCCTCACCAGACTAAATGATAATCACTATTGCTAAAAATATCATATATCTTGATTTTAAGATATAGAGACATCAAGCTTAAACTAGGTTGAAATTTTCTTCTCTGCTGGCTAGTTTTTATAGTTCTAGGAGTGCTATTTTGGTTAACAAGGAAGAATAGACATAAAATTTAATTTTAAATTAATTAATTATTGGTTTTTCGAGACAAGGTTTCTCTGTATAGTACTGGCTGTTCTGGAACTTACTCTGTAGACCAGGCTGGCCTCAAACTCAGAAATTCACCTGTCTCTGCCTCCCAAGTGCTGAGATTAAAGGCACACACCACCATGCCCAGCTAAATTAATTAATTAATTATTATCTTTAATTAATTAAAAGACAAATTATCAGATGGTAATTTATTAACTACAGTGTCAACCTCTAAGGCCAGATGTGTCAACTAGTGCAATAGTGACATCACTGTATTGGGGACAATCTACTCTCTGTATAGTAGCAACATCACTGTTATGGGAGCAATCAACTACTCTCTGTGCAATAGTGGTATCATTGTTATGGGGCCAATCTATTACTCTCTATGTAGTAGTCACATCACAGTTTTGAGGGCAATCAACTCTTCTCTGATTGTATTAGGACCTTCTCCATAGAAAACTATTTATTCCTGGTACTGTTAAACTTTGCCAAAAGTCCATAGTTCAGGGGATTGTAGGTCCTATGGAAAACTCTTAAGCAGTGCATAACTAAATAGAAACTGTCTTCTATTTGTTCATAAATATATATATATAAATGTGACTCTAATTCTTAGTCAGAAATGCTTCTCTTTGCAATGAACAGAAGTGAATTCAGGGACTCACCACTGCTTTACATATAGAAAATAAGTAATGAATAAGTACTGAGCACTAATAAGGCCTTTATACTACCCTCTCTAAGGTTTGGGGAGCACTGAAGAAGTGAAAGAGAAAAACAATTAGCAAATAAACAACAATGACAATAATTATAAGAACCAAAATATGGGAGAAGGGCTATCTTCTGGGTATGACACAGCCATAACAATCATGATCTTATCAAAGCTATGGTTGTGTCCTTGGGACTGTACAAGACTGGGCCTCTCATCAGTCAAATATAGATTGGAGGGAGCTCATGAAAGCCCTACTGCTCTCTTAAAATTATTGGCTAATTGTGGATTTATGGGAGAAACAGTTATTGACATGAATGTGGGGAAGGGATCTATAGGGAAGAAGGTATTGACAGGGGTGGGAGGTGGGGAGATAGGATAAACCAGAGGATAAAAATAACTAAAAGGAATTATACACATGTGGGGCCATAAAAGAAGACATTAAAGACTTAAATGTATACATATGCATGCAATGAGTTTGAAAATATTTCTAAGCCATCAAATTTTATCAAGTACATATTTATATTATGTAATTAAATATTCCTCAAACAAATTTTGTTAGGCACAATTCATTTATGTACACATTATAATACACAGAATTTTATCTATACCTTCAGAGTTATATATTAGTGACAATTGAAGATATAGTTTATAATACAATGAATTTATGTCATGTTTCTTTAGATTTAATTTACACACAAGAACAAAAAAATAGGTCATGATTTTATATCACAAAAGTATTTTTTACAAAAAATGTTTGATTTTAGTAAATCAGATTCACTGGCAATGGCTTTTTCTTCACACCTCTAAATTGTTCTCAGGTGGCATTGTGTCACTAATGGTCCCATGTTCTTGGTCAGTATTTGAAAAGAATAACTTCTGTAGATCCTTTCCAGACTGTTCATTGCCTTAAAAAGTATTCAAGGCTTTATGTGCTCTTGCCTTCTTGTTATTGCAAAGAGACTGAGAGTTGATTTTCCCAGTGATTTTGTTCAAATCACAAATATTTCTAAAGCATTAATTTGCTCATCTATTCAACAATGTCAGAGATGCCCTATCTTGTGTTAAGCAATATATTAGGCACCAACAATAACAAATACCAAGATTTATAAATTTGAAGGACTCTTTCCTTAAACAACATATTTTATGCAAATCATCACAAGTATTGTGCACACATAATGGTGTGAAAGAATTGCAGGTACTACAGAGAAGATGAATCCCTATTGTGACTGGAGGGTCATAAAAGACTTAGAGAGAAAGCTTATGTTTTTCCTCAGAATTAGTTTTATCTACTATTGGAAAACATTGGTTAATACTAATTTAGTTCTATCTGCAAATCTATGACAGCCTTAAATTGTACTCATTGTTCAGAGCTCTGTGGGAGCATCTGTTTTTCTTCTCCATCCCAACAATTCCCTTTCCCATGCTATACCTACTAAGCATTAGCCAGCCATTCCCTTTATATTTGATTTCCTCTTGTTTATATATAACTATCCAGATCTTTAAAATATATATTTTGTTTTCTTCCTGTTATCCACAACACTAAAATCTTTGCTCAAAGCAAACATTATTGCTATGATTTGTCTTACTTTTATGTATTTTAGATTGAGCCTTTAATAAATACATTTTTATGTGCTTCCCCCCCCCCCCAGTCACGGTTTTAAAATGCTTCAAATACTGCATGCAGTGAAGACCGGTGCACTTTAGAAGGGATGTAAACCAAATAAAATGGCTATAAGGTAACAACCAGTGTGCAACAGATGAAGAATGGGTCCTTCTCTTGAGGAACAATAGATGAGGTGAGGAAACTGGAGTCATCTAGCTAGGAGTAGCAAGACTTAGAGGACTCATGGAGGAGGAATGCCATGTAGACAAAACTTACAAGATGTGTTTTTTTGGGTGCTATCAATACCCCATCACTGTGTCACATTGTAAATCTGAGTTAATGCAATAGGGAAATGAAGATGCTCATTATTTCATGTGTGTGTATTTTTGTATGCGTACATGCAGGTGAGTGTGCAAGTTTGTGCACACAAATTGAAAACCAAAAGTTGAATGTCTATCTTGGTCACTTTCCACCTCATTTTTTGAGACAGGGTTTCTCACTAGCCTTGACTAATTAGACTAGATTTTCTGGCAGCAAGCTCCTTGGATCCCCTATCTCTGATTCCCTCCCACCAAGATTATAGACACATGATAGCAACGTATTTTTTATGTAGATGCTGGGAATTAAACTCAAGTCCTTATGTTTATGTAGCAGATACTTTGTTTGCCATTTCCCATGGAGCTATATCTCTAGACCTGAAGACTATTTATTTAATGTCACAAATCCATGTACTTATTTTGATTATTTTTATTGAATGCTGTTATCTCAGCTGTAATCCTAGTGCTGGACCTTCACAAGTATATGATACAAAATATTTGGTTTTGTGTGTCTTACAAGATGTATGATACTGGTTACTTAAAGGTCTCTTAATATTATTCTTACACTTCATTTTGAGCACTTTTTCATGGTAACTTGTTCATTTGGGGAAGAACAGATGTAGAATTTATTTAATCCCAGTCTGGAATTTCTACCTTGCCTTGATGCTCACTTAGTTCCATAAAAGATACACAACTTTTGTTATTTACAGTAAGTCTTAAAAAGCACAAGATCTGGGCAGATGTCTACACTGTATGCTAATTGAATATACTTTCCTATTGATAACCCCAAGTTATTACTTACTATGTTTCATCTGGGCTGTTCTTAAGGGCCATGTTTTTCATGTCACACCTAACCCATGGTGACTTCTCCTCCATACCTTCTTCTCTCCATTGTGGGTTTCCTCTGACTCCCAAACTGGGAACACTAATTCTTGCCTATGTCTCTTCTGCCCAGCTATTGGCTGTTAGCATCTTTATTCACTAATCAGAAATAACTTGGGGCAAGATCACATAGTATCACCTGGGTCTGCCTGGGGATTCTCTTGTCTCTGGGTTAACAAGGTCTTGAGGAACCAATATTAACATTAGAATACAAGCAGTATCAGGCCAAACCACTGTATATAGATAACTCTGGCCATTTGCAATTCTTTATTTTTATTATTGTAAAATAAATTTCATAATTTTAGTTATATCAATTCCTTGTCTTAAAGCAGGTGGAAAATGCACAGCAACGCTAAACCATTTGGGGAATTGAAGGCTGAACTAACTCTCAGAGACATCCCTTTCTTAGACAATGTCAGAGTCTAACAGTGGCAAGTCCCCAAAGAGAACAGAAGCCAGTTACCTTCTGAGGGCAGGGTAGGGTGTTGCTTGAAGGTAAATTAAACAATGAGTACATTTTAGGTCAAAGGACTGTGAATAAAGAAACCCCATTTGATTTGATTCCTTCATTTGTAGAATGCTCTGCTTATAGAAGCCTCAGTGAAGTGGATTGATTTTTCCAATTTCCACCTCTTTCAGATCTATAGTGCATGTGAGTGGGTCTTAGTGACTTAGTGGGTGATCTGGCAGTGAGTGGGTCTTAGTGATTTAGTGGGTGATCTGGCAGTGAGTGGGTCTTAGTGACTAATAGTGGGTAGTGGGTTGCAAGAAATGTCAATCTATATCACAGACAAGGGCCAATACACTCCATTTTAAATGAAAGTATTGAGATTGTGAGCAACAGTAGATTTTCTAGTCTTTCTCTGACTGGACACATGTCTAAAGTTCCATTATGTGAGGTTGAAATGTAATCAGAAGTCTGGGGTTGGCACTAGGTGGAAAGTATAAGCAGCCCAAATAAATGGTACTCATGTCAGAGTTCTGGTCACGGTCAGTCACTTGTGGTAAAAGCTGAGGATCAATATTTAAATGTCAAAAGGACTTGTAAATACTTCAACCAAAGGTGTACAACGCAAGTATCAAAACAAAATTACAAAACTAGTACTATTGAATTAATTAGCATGTTTGTATTTTAAAGCTCCTTTGAAACACCTTTTGTAAAGTGGAACACAAACATGTGATTTAAACTCATTGCACCTTTAAGGAATGATAGCAATTAAATGTGGCTATCTGCTAACTTGAGAATTCAAGTTCTATACTGATTCAATAAAAAAATGCCTTGCTTGGATGGTAAGGTAGCATAGCTGTCAATAGTGCTTGTTGCTCTTCCAGAAAATGTGGATTCAGGTCCTAGAAGCCATAGGAGGTGACTCCTAACCACCTGTAACTCCAGTTTTAACGGATCTAATTTCATCTTCTGTCCCTCTTCCCTATATGTGCCAGGCACTATCACCCCCCCACACAAGACAGTTAATGTAGTGCAAATTAATATTTTAAAATAATATGTATATGTGTGTGGAGGTCAGGGGTCAATACCAAGTGTCTTTCACTGTCCCCCCGCCCACTGGTTTCTGGTATGGAGTTTGATTTGGTTATAATGGATGAATGATGTGCAAGCACTCTGTACCCTTCTGCCTCTGCATCACTACTGCTGGTATTTTAGGAACACGGTGTTGTGAATAATTGTTTATGTAGGTGCTAGGTACTTGAACTTAAGTTATTCATGCTTAGGCAATAAAACTCTTTGTCAATTGAGAGATCTGCCCAGCTCATCAATGTGGCATTTTCTTATACAGAAAGAAAGCACAATTTAATTTACATGGCTCTACCTAACATAATTATTCTATATAATATATAGGCGTATTTAGTGTGTCATCTTTTTCTGAGGACTCACTTCATATTTTCAGTTAAATATTTGTAGCCTATTGATACTTCTCAGATAGTTTTCCCATGTGAAGCGGAACTGCTGTGAGATACTGGCATTTCATTCACCTATATATATTGTTTGTTTGTTTTTAAAAGAAAGATTGCTGTATACCTGGAGGAGCTCCTTCCATGTAGCGGCTAAAATTCTACATGGCTTTTATGGCTCCTCTATTTCAACAGATAGACTCACAGTTCACCCTGTGAAGGTACAGGAATATTAAAAATTACACAAGGGCTGTGTTTATTTTATTTATTATTGTTGCTCTAAAAATGGGGATTGTAAAAAAAAATTGGCAAGAGTAAAAAGTGTCTGAGTGTATCATGACCAAAAAGTCAATTGGAAGGCACACATATTGACTCTAAGCTGTTTCTGGAAGTCCTGTTCAATGTGTCCTCACATGGTTTTACTGTGGCCACGGTTCTGAATACAACAAGGTACTGTTCACTGTGAACCCTGACATAGCACACTAGACCCACACATGTCTGAAACAACCTAGCTTGGATTGAGAATTAGTCAGTAAGGAACCATGTTTTTTTTTTTTTTTTTTAAACACATAAAAAGTTTTCTACTCTTATAGAAACTAATAACAACTATAGTAAAACGAATGTAATATTTTCCCCATTTTCATTCATTGGCATATATCAAATTAATGTTTTTTTATTGTAGTGTCTTAGAATGCTTGATTTTAAAAGTACTATTTGGGTTATCAACTTGAATTTCAAGGAAAAAAATCATTAAAATAAGTTTTATCTTGTGATTAGAATAGAGTTTCTATTAATTTCTAAAGTGACTCTAAATATACTTCTGTCATTTTGTGCTGAATATTTACATTTTGCACAATGGCTTGCTGTGCACTAATTATAAAAGCAAAATATTAATTCACTTTAAAAGGTGTTGAAGATGTTTTCAGTATCAAATATTCAGCCAAAATTCAAGTCTGAGTAGTTGCCAAGGTATCTCACCAATATGCAGCTTAGCTTTCATCTTCAGTAAACGGTAAATTATATGTTTTTAAATTTAATAAAAATATGTGACATATCCAGCATTGTTTGATTTGCATGCCTATTTTATATACCAATATACTCAGGACCAAAAGGATTCAAAAGTAGAAAAACTTTAAGAAGTCCTACTCTAAAAATTGAATATGGGTGCATCTGCTATCTTAGCTAATTAGCCAGCAGTTGTAACATATTTCCTCTCTAATGTTGCATAAGGGGATCCTGATGTTGGTGGGAAAAAATAGTCTGTGTGTTTGGAAGGAAGAGGAGAATAGGAACATTCTGATGAGGTTTGTTATGATAATGGGGCATGAGCAACTGCTTAGCATTTATAAGACTAGGCAAATGGGGAGATGAAGGGTAAAATGATGTTTTGCAGCTAACTTTTAATATTTCTTCGATACTTGTGCTGTGTTAGTGTATATTGTATTGTAACAAAAGTGGTGGCCCACAATAGGATAGAGTTGTTTATGACTGCCTGATGGTTAGAGTTGTGATCCTAGACAACAGAAAACTAAGCCGGATGATATAATGAGAATTCAGAGAGCCAGGCTAAGCAGTGTGCCCATGTTTCAGAAATTGGTATGGAAATGAGTTTTGGGGAACAATTGTAACACCTTCTATGTGTGTGTGTCTGTGTGTGTGTGTGCACATATGTGTGCCTTGTGTGTATGTCTGTGTGTTTGTTGTATGTGTGTGCATGTGTCTGTGTACCTGTGAATGTGTGTTTAAGTGTGTGTGTGTGTGTGTGTGTGTGTGTGTGTGTGTGTGTGTGTGTGCCTGTGAAATACATGGAGAGGTCCAAGGACAACTTCTGGTAGTTGGTTCTGATCACACCTAGGTTGTCACCTTGGCTCAATGAACCATCTCACTGAACCTCTCTATGTTTTTAAATTTTAACAAAGAAACAAAGCTTTTAAAGAAATATTTCATTTTCAGGTCCTTTGAGCTGAGAAACTTTGTTCTCTATTCTGATTATTCTTATATTTGGTCTTTTCATTGTGTCCTGAATTTCCTGGATGCTTTAGGTTAGGAGTTTTTTATGTTGGAGATAGATCTACTTGAAGACCTAGCTATACCACTTTTGGGAATATACCCAAAAGATGGCCTACCATGCCGAAGGGGCACATTCCACTATGTTCATATTGGCCTTATTTGTGATAGAAACTGGAAACAACATAGATGTCCCAAGACAGAAGAATGGATACAGAAATTGTGGTTCATTTACACAATGGAATACTACTCAGCTATTACGAATGTGGACATCCTGACTTTTGCAGGCAAATGGATGGAACTAGAAAATATTATCCTGAGTGAAGTAATTCAGACACAAAAGGACATGCATGGTATGTACTCACTAATAAGTGGCTATTAGCCAAAAAAAAAAAACCCTCAAACATACAGAATACACAAGATACAGTCCACAGAATTCAAAAGAGTCAACAAGCTGAAGTGCCCAAGTGAGGACTCCTCAGTCCCACTTGTGAGAGAGAAGAAAGCAATCATAAGTTGGGAGGGAGGGAGGGACTTGGGATGGAAAGCGGATGTTGAGGGGTGAACCTGATCTGGTATTGGGTGAGGGAAAAGGACTGAAGCCCTGAGGGCCTGCAAAAGGAATATGAACAGGCAACCTCATGAAATAGGAGGTTGGAGGGACCCCCCAGAGTGTACAAGAGACCTGGGAGGTGAGAGACTCCCAGGACTCACAGGGAGGGACCTTAGATGAAATGCCAGACAGTAGGGAGAGGGAACTTAGAGAGCCCACCTCCAGCAGGAAGATAGGACATCAAGTGAGGAATGGGGCTGCTATCCCACAGTCACATCTCTGACCCATAATTGTTCCTGTCTCAAAGAATTGCAGGATGGAAATGGAGAGGAGCCTGAGGGAAAGAAGGTCCAGTGACAGGCCCAAAGTCATATCCAGATCAAGGGGAGGTCCCAAGATCTGACACTATTACTGAGGCTATGGAGCGCTCACAAAAAGGGATCTATTTATGACTGCCCTATGAAAGATCCAACAAGCAGCTGAAAGAGTCAGATGTGAATATTTGCACCCAACCAATTGTCAGAAGCAGCTGACCCTTGTTGTTGAATTAGGGAAGGCAGAAAGAATTTGAGAAGAAGGGTGATCTTATAGGAGGAACAGCAGTGTTAATAAATCTGGACCCTGAGATCTTTCAAACACTGGATCACTAATCAGACAGCATGCACCAGCTGATATGAGGCCCCCAACATACATACAGTAGAGGACTTCCAGGTCTATGTTCATTTAGAAATGATGCACCTAACCCTCAAGAGACTGGAGACCCCAGGGTGTTTAGAGGTCAGATGGGGTGGAGGGTGGGGGCATCCATGCAGAGACATGGTGTGGTGGGGAGGAGGTGTGGGGTGTGGAGCAGTTGGAGTGTGGGAGGGGAGGGGAGAGGAATGGAATATGGAGTGTAAAAAATGACTTACAAATAAAATTAAATTAAAAAAGAAATATTTCATAAATGAAAATTCTTGGCGGCTTAAGATGACCTGTTAAGAGAAGTATATCTTTCAGAGTGAGGGAAACAGAATATATTTTGTGTAACAAATAAGCTAACAAACAAACCCTAAATTTCCAAATTCTAAAGTGCAGATGTTTATACAACATCAGACCACGTCAGTCATACCTGACAAAACGTCTGTGCTCCCAGAGAGAGTAAACAGCATGAGGGAGGGTGAATGTAAAGAAAAACGAACTGTACAAGCAACCTCACAGTATCTGAGGTTCAAACGGGAAAACTACTATGCAGTATATACATAAAGACAGCTAAAATTCACATTAAAAAATCATAGTTTAATAGAAAAATGTATGGAAGACTTGAAACTTACCACACAAAAGATGAAAATTAGATAGAAAAATACATGAAAGTTCACTAAACTTTGGTCATAATCAGGATTTTTTTTTAAAAGAAGATACTCCTGTCCCAAAATTGGTTTGACTTTGTCCTCAGTTCCTGGGAGATAATCTTTATATCCTGAGATGTCATGCAAGAGAACAGTGTCTACCTTGTGGGGCATCCTTCATCAAATAGGATTCTCTCTAAAGAGGTGACCATACCTATTGTTAATAGTCAGAATGTGACTGGTTGTGAGTTCTGTGGGTCAAGTCAGATAGTATAAATAGGATTCATGATGGAGGCATGTTGGCGTGAAGTTCAGCATATGCACAGCTGGAATATTTGAGGTGTAGAGAGTGAAATACCCCAATGTCATGGTGCTGTGATAGATTATCTAGGTGCCAAGGCTTAGTGGTGGCTCCTTGATTAACAACAATATTCCACGGGGAAACCAATGTTTCACTAGTAACACTGTCCTGACACTAGAAAGACAAGACAGCAGAGTTGTGTATTTGGCACCTTGTAGATTCTAGTTTAAACATTTCTTCACTCCTCTGATTTTAATCTTTATCCTAGCCTCGAACTGAGTTCACATCTATGAGGATATCAACTTTCAGTGAAGTTGGTGAATCCTTCTAAAAAATTTTGAAACAAAAATGAGAGATAATTTTGAGAATCCATCAAACTTCTTGTCAAAGTCTTCCATGCTAATGGAATTCCTGTCTCCGTTCCCCTTTCCTTGCTCTTAAACAGCAAGCCCTTCACCTGCTGACCCATCTCCCCAGTCCCCTTAAAGCCATTCTAAGCCTTTGACCTTTAGTTTTCCAGATAGGAGTTATTACTGCTTTGGAGAATGCTAGATAGAGGCCCTTGTATCTGCTTTCTGAGGTCTTGTGTAGCTTGGCTTCCCCTTCTTCTTCCTCTAGTTCCCAACTTCCCGTAGAATAAATTGGAGCTGTGATTCAAATCTGATAGCCGTGATAGGATGTCAGACATGGTCTTCTTCAGTGTTCTAGGTACCATCTCTCCTAGTAGGGGGCTACTGGAGATGATTAATACCTTCCATTACACAATGTTTTCAGAAAGGAGATTCTCAAATGCAGTGCTCTGTGCTTTCTCCTCTGTGGTACCTTGTCTCTTTCTCTCCTCACTATATGCGATGTTCAAAAATTCTCCCTTAACAAGTTGGTAGAAGGCATTTCCTTGTTAAAATACCTTCTCCCTAGTGGCATTTAGTATTGAATGGGAAAATGAATCTCTTATTATTTCTGCTCTGTGTTCCTGTAAAGAATGTTTTTCCCTCTGTGCTAGCCGAGAAATAAAAATGTATAACTTGATTTCCTGGTAGCTTTTTCTTTTTTTATTCTGCTGAAATATTATCCCGGCTACTCTAATATGAAGATTTTTTTGTCAGCAATTTAAAGCCATGGTGTTTCTGAACATACGTTTTCTCTTCCACTACTCAAAGGAAACCATGGGAACACAGCATCCAATCTTGTTTGACAGGAACCTGGTTAGCAGATCACATGTGGTGTGTTTGTTTTGTTCTATAGTTGTTTCCCCTGTGCCGTGTAATTTATCACAGGGATTCTGGGAATGGAAAATGTCACAAAGCAAATATACAAAATTAATGCTTAGTTTACTTCAATGCAAAGGGCAGGTAGTGAACAGTGAGGCAGAACACTGGCAACAAGAATCCTTGGGCACACAGTACTTTCACCTAATGAAGCTCAGAATTCCAAGTGCAAGATGAAGTTGCTAAGTCATTGAAAACGATCTTGCTTAATTTTTGAATGAGCTAGCAGTCACAGATGATGTACTTTACACATCTATCAATTAAAGATGAACTCATTTTTAAATTAACTAGAAAAACAGTAACATGTTCATCATCATTTTCAAAGCAAATTGGAGAAAAATCTTCGAGAGCATCAGATTCATTTCCCATTGGTATTTGTTTCTGGGCAACACAGAGAATAAGGGACCCATGTTTATTCTTAAATGCTTTGTACCCAGTAGTGATAGAATTCATGTATTTTCTCATAGACTGAGGAGGCTCTGTGGGTATATTTCACACAGTCCATGTTTTCAAGACAAGGAGAAAAATAGCCTGAGATGCTTCACTCTTAGTTCTACCTTCACTAGTCAGCTTTCCTTTCCCAAGGCAGCAATGGGTATTTCAAATATCAAGTCGACTTACCACTGACTAGGGCATTTAAAAAGAAACATTGGTTTTTCCAACTCCAAACCTACCAATAAACAATAAAAATTTTGCTCCAAGTGTTTATGAGGTCTCCAAAGATATCTCTTGAAACTTCTTTCATATTAACAATCAGTAGATTATAATAGTGCCTTATTTTTAAAATTCTTCATGATTTGTTTGAGGTGATTTTATATCCAGCCACTTTGCTGAAGTTGTTTATCAGGTTTAGGAGTTCTCTGGTGGAAATTTTGGGGTCACTTAAGTATACTATCATATCATCATAGAAATGCAAATCAAAACAACCCTGAGATTCTATCTCACACCAGTCAGAATGACTAAGATCAAAAACTCAGGTGCCAGCAGATGCTGGCAAGGATGTGGAAGAAGGGGAACACTCCTCCATTGTTGATGGGCTTGCAAGCCAGCACACCCACTCTGGAAATCAGTATGGCTGTTCCTGAGAAAATTGGGCATAGTATTACCTGAGGACCCAGATATACCACTCCTGCACATTTACCCAAAATATGTTGCAACATATAACAAGGACCCATGCTCCACTATGTTCATAGCAGCCTTATTTATAATATCCAGAAGCTGGATACCACCCAGATGTTCTTCAATAGAAGAACAGATACAGAAAATGTGGCACATTTACACAATGGAGTACTACTCACTACTAGCTATTAAAAACAATGAATTCATGAAATTCTTAGGCAAATGGATGGAACTAGAAAATATCCTGAGTGAGGTAACCCAATCACAAAAGAACACACATGGTATGCACTGACTGATAACTGGATATAAGTCCAAATGTTCGGATACAATTCACAGACCACATGAAGCTCAAAAAAATAAGGAAGAGCAAAGTATGGGTGATTTGGTACTCCTTAGAAGGGGTAACAAAATACTCACAGGAGCAAATACAGGGACAAAGTATGGAGCAGAATCTGAAGGAAAGGCCATCCAGAGTCTGTTCCATCTGGGGATCCATCCCATATACAGTCACCAAACCCAGATACTGTTGTGGATGCCAAGAAGTACATGCTGACAGGAGATTGATCTAGCTGTCTCCTGAGAGGCTCTGCCAGAGCCTGACATATACAGAAGTAAATGCTTGCAGTCAACCATTGAATTGATCATGGGGTCGTTAGTGGAGGATTATAGAAATGACTGAAGGAGTTGAAGGGGTTTGCAACCCTATAGGAAGAACAACAATATCAACCAACCAGAAACCCCCAGAGCTCCCAGGGATTAAACCACCAACCAAAGAGTACACATGGAATGACCCATGACTTCAGCTGCATATGTAGCAAAGGATGGCCTTTTCAGGCTTTATTTGGAGAAGAGGTCTTTGGTCCTATGAAGGCTCGATGTTCCAGTGTAGAAGAATGCCAGCATGGTGAGGGGGGAGTGGGTGGGTTCATGTAGGAGCACCATCATAGAAGCAGAGGGTTGGGAATGGGATGGAGCTCTCTGGAGGGGAAACCAGGAAAGGGCGTAACATTTGAAATGTAAATAAAGAAAATATCCAATAAAAAATAAGAATGTAACATAATAAGAAAATTCGATATGATATCATCATTGAACCTAGAGTCTTGCACAACTTAGTCAAGAACTTTAACACGGGTATATACTCAACTCAAAATGACTTTAAATTTTGTTTTTCATTTTTATTATGTTCATGTGTGTGTGTGTGTGTGTATGTGTGTGTCTGCGTGTGGGTGTTCACATGAATATTAGTTTGTATGGGAGTAAGCATGTGGTAGCCTAAGGTTGAGTGATATCAGGAAAGATTCCTAATGGAATCTTTCTGTTTGGCTTTTTCACAATATTCATCAAAGCATGGTCTTGTCATCAAACCCAGTGCTATTTTTAACTCATAGGCTAGTCTCACTAGGCAACTTTCCGAATGTTTAAGAATACCATTTCCATACCTTCCCTGGCTAGAATTATTGTTGGGTTATAATGCTTATATAATTCCAGTCCTATTGCTTTTACGGTGAGAATTTTAACTGCTAACCCATTTCCCTGTTTGTTGTCTTGACACTGGAATTTGCTATGGCAAAGGCGAGCTTGAAACTAAGGATTTTCATGCCTTGGCCTTCTGAGTGCTGGAATTAGGTGTGGTCACTATTCCCCACAATATGTTAATGTTTTAACATAATAAGTTGCCTTAGTTAGGCTTTACTTTTCTTTGAAGAGACACCATGACTGAGGCAACCCTCATAAAGGCAAACATTTAATTGGATCTGGATTTCAATATCAGAGGTTGAGTCCATTATCATCATAGCAGGAAGGATAACAGCATGTAGGTAGACAGTGTTCTGGAAAAGGGTCTGAGAGTTCTGTATCTTGATTTGAAAACAACCAGGAAAGACTGGCATCCCTACAAGGCTAAAAAGAAGCTCTCTTCTGTAATAGGTGTCGCTGAGAATAGGAGGAGACCTCCAAAGCCCAACCCCACAGTGACACATTTCCTCAAACAAGGCCACATCCCTTAACAGTGCCACTTCTATTGGCCAAACATATTCAAAGCACCACATTCCACTCTCTGGCCCCAACAGACTTGTTCAAACGTATGAGTCTATAGGAGTCTTACCTAGCTATAGCATAATGCAAAATGTATTTAGTCCAACTTCAAAAATCCCTATAGTCTGTTGCAGTCTCATCAATGTATAAAAGTCCAACGTTCAAAGTCTTTTCTGAAATTCTTGCAACTTCTTAGCTTTAATCCCCTATAAGAGCAAAATAAAGAGGTAGATCATATACTTCCAATATATCATGGAACAGAATATACATTACCTTTCCAAAACATCATAGCTGGGATACACTGGACAAAAGCAAGACTAAAAATCAGCTGATCAAACTCCAAACCTGCAGCGTTCTGTGGTAGATATCTCAAGGCTCTGACATCTCTAACATCTTGAGGTATCCATGGCAACTTCAACTTTGGAGCTTTTTATTCCAGTGTTTGGGATCTACACATAATCTTCTGGGCTCCTCCGAAGGTTGTTACACATAATCTTCTTGGGGTCACTTCTCTAGCTCTGCCTTCTGTAACATTGTAGGCTCTGGTTAACTCTACTCCACTGCTGCTGCTATTCTTGGTGGTCATTCCATGGCAGTGGTATCTCCAATATTCTGAGGTCTCCCATTGCCACTAGACTTCACCATTATCCTCTCATAGGTTCTCTTCATGGTGCTAAGCCTCAATTATTTTTTGCATGACCTCTTCAGTTATGGGCTGTCAACTGCAACTGAGTCTACACCTTCACCAATGAACCTTCTTCAGCTCTTATAATGCCAAGCCTCAGCTACTCTCCATGACCCCTTCAAATCTTCAAACCAGAACCACTTGGGTGATTTTTACACACTATCAAGTCTGACTGTAGGCACAATGTCTATCTTTGGAACACAGCTTCTTTTTGCTCTCAGAAAACACTTTTCAGAAGATTTCACCTCAGTGGTGCTGTTTTCTTATTAATCACTACTATTTTCTTAGCTCCAGCTAACCAGCATCAATTGTCTTAGTAACCCCTTCTACTCCTGATTCTAAAGACAGAGCCACATGGCCAAAACTACCAAGTTTTGTTGCTTACTGGGGCTAGAACATAGTCCCTGCTGAGTGACTTACAGTCTACAGTCCAATTAACCCAACAGCGGTGTGATAGTTTGAATATGCTTGGCTTAGGGAGGTGTGGCCTTGTTGGAATAGGCATGTCACTGTGGAAGTGGGCTTTCCTATCCTCATCTTAGCTGCCTGGAAGCCAGTGTTCTCCTGGCTGCCTTCAGATGAAAATGTAGAACTCTCAGCTCCTCTTACACCATGCTTGTCTGGATACTGCCATGTTCCACCTTGATGATAATGGACTGAACCTCAGATCCTGTAAGCCAGACCTAATTAAATTTCTTCTTATAAAAACTGCCTTGGTTATGGTATCTGTTCCCAGAAGTAAAACCCTAACTCTAAGACAGAAGTTGATACCAGGGGCTGTGGTGTTGCTGTGATAGGCCTGACTGTGCATTTGTGTGGAAGAATGAGGACTTTGGATTTGGAAAATGGTGGAATGATTTAAGTGGGGCTTAATAGAGCATCCTAGTAGGAGTATGGAAGACTTTGTTGCTGAGAGTGATTTGAACTGTTCAGACCTGGCCCACGAGGTTTCAGGGGAGAATTTTGGTATGTGGCCTAGAAGCTGGTTTTGTGGTATTTTGGTGAAGAATGTGGCTGCTCTTTGCCCTTGCCTGAAGAGTCTACCTGAGAATAAGGTAAAGAGATTTATATTAATTGCATTGACAAAAAGCCCAGCAGAGACTTTGTTCTCTGGTTAAGTCTCATGAAGAGTAATTTGCACAAGCCTAGAAGCTTAGAAAGAAAAATATAAAATACATGGTTTGAGTATTAAAGGGGAACCAGGATATTAAATAGAGTTGAATCCTGTGTTCAAGGATATTAAATTGAATTAAGGGAGTGATGCTCTTGGGGTAAGATCCCATCTAACTAAGTTTAGGTCCAAGCTTGGTGGCACATTCCTTTAATCTCAGGAGACAGAGGCAAGCGAACTCTTCAGTTCAAGGCAGCCTGGTACAGTGCAAGCTCCAAGTAGAGAAAAGCTTAAATCCATGCATGGTATTACATACCTTTAATCCTAGCATTCAGGAGGCAAAGGCGTGCAGATATGTGAATTCAAGGTCAATTCAAAGAGCAAGTTCCAGGACAGCCAAGCTAGGCAGTGTAAAGGAGTTACAAAACAGAAAGCTGTCAATGATGTAATAGAATAAGAGGGCATGTTCCAGCCCCAGTAAGCAGCAGAACTCAGAAGCTGTGGCCGTTTGGATATGGCTTTATAATCAAGAGGAGAAGGAAACTTTTGGGTTAAATGATGCTGGTTAGCTGGAGCTAAGAAATTAGTGATGATTAAAAAGAGACCAGTATCACTGAGACGAAATGTCCTGGGAAGTTTTCCGAGATCATAAAGAAGTTGTTTTCCAGAGATAGCCAAGGTTGTACCTTGTACTGCAGCTGTACTTGGTACTGTGTATGATTCACCCAGGTGGTACTGGTTTTCAAAATATGAAGGGGTTATGGAGAGCAGCTAAGGCTTGGCACTGTGAAAGGCTATGGAAGGCCATTAGTGAAGGTGCAGTTGACAACCTAGTACTGAAGGGGTCATGCAAAGAGGTTGAGGCTTAGCACCGTGAAGAGAGCATATGATAGTCTATTGGTAAAACATAGCTGCATAGGAAGACCCCAGTGCATTGAAGATGCCAATACCATGCGATGATCACAATGAACAATAGCAGCAGTGGAGCGGAGTCAAGTAGAGCCTAGAGTGCTACAGAGGGCAGAGCTAGAGGTGTAACACAAGCTCTTTAGAGGAGCCCAGAAGATCATGTGTGGACCCCAAACATTGGAACAAGAAGCTATAAAGTTAAAGTTGCCTTGGAGATCCCAAGATGTTAGAAATGTCAGAGCCTTGAGATATCTACCACAGAAAAGCTACTAAGAGGGAGTGGAAATACCCCAAGAGAAAGAAATTTGTTACAGTCATCAAAGATAAAAATGGAATTGGAGATCTGAAGACTGCTTTGACATGAGACCTAGAGAAGTTTGGAGTTTGCCCAGCTGGTTTCCTGTCTTGCTTTGGGAATTAAGTGATTAGATCAATCTCAGAAGAATTTTGGACTTTTAATATAGTTAAGGCTGCTGTAGAGTATGGGGACTTTGGAAGTTGGACTAAATGTACTTTTCATTATACTAGGTTCATGTATAGTCTCTATTGACTCATATGTTTGAACAAGTCTGTGGGGGACAGGGAATACAATGTAATGGTTTGAATATGCTTGGCCTAGAGAGTGGTACTATTAGCAAGTACGGCCTTGTTGGAATAGGTATGTCACTGTAGAAGTGGGCTTTAATATCCTTGTCCTAGCTTCCTAGAAGCCAGTGTTCTCTGAGCTGCCTTTAGATAAAGATGCAGAACTCTCAGTTCCTCCTGCACCATGCCTATCTGGATGCTGCCATGCTCAGCCTTGATAATAATGGACTGAACCTCTGATCCTGTAAGCAAGGCCCAGTTAAATGTTGTCCTTATAAGAATTGACTTGGTTATGGTGTCTGTTCACAGCAGTAAAACCATAACTAGGATAAGTGGGCAGCTGTGAATGGAAAGTCCAAGAAACTAGTAGTTACTCAGTTCTATGAGGTTAGGTGTTTCAGCTGGTATTCTATATAATCTGTAATCCTGAAGCAGTAGTTTACAAAAGATGTTCTGGCAAGTAAGTGCAAGCAGGAGAAAAAGAGTGAACCCTTCCTTTTTCTATTGTCCATATGTAAGCCTCCAGCCCAAGTTATGGCCCAGATTAAAGATGTCTACCACTATGCCTGGTTCTAAGCTTTTCTTGGCCACTATACCTCAAGATCCAGATAGAAAGTGTGTGTCATCTCATGTTAAGATCTGGATCACAGAGCTGGGCATAGTGGCACACGCCTTTAATCCCGGCACTTGGGAGGCAGAGGCAGGCAGATTTCTGAGTGTGGGGCCAGCCTGGTCTACAAAGTGAGTTCCAGGACAGCCAGAACTATAACAGAGAAACCCTGTCTCAAAAAAACAACAACAAAAAAATCTGGATCATAGGTGTGTCCTCAATTTGAGTCCAAATGAAAATATTAACCAGATAATAATGCCTAACATGATGTGACTCTTCCTTGTAAAACTGAAAATGAATAAATTTAGCTGGGTGGGATCTTGCCCTAAGGTCACCACTTCCTTAATTCTATTTAATGTCATTGAACATAGGATTTAGCTTCATCCCACTTCCTAGTGCCCCTTTACTCTTTGAACCATACATTTTGTATTTTTCCTTTCTAAGGTTGCTCCTCTCATTCTTCATGAAAGTGAACCAGAGGACCAAATCTGTGCTGGGCTATTTTGAGATTCCCATTGTCAATGCAATTAATAGAAATCTCTTTACCTTAGCTTCAGGCAGAGTCTTTAGATGAGGGGGAAAAAGAAGCGAAACCATATAGGAAATGCTTCACCAAAACATCATAAGAAAAATCTCCAGAGTTCAAATCACCATCACCACCAATGTCTTCCATATTTCTACTAGGATGGTCCATTAAGTCCCACTTACAACATTCCATGGTTCTTCAAATCTCAAGTCCCCAAATCCACATTTCTCTAAACAAAAACATGATTATGCCTATCATAGCAAACTCCAGTCCCTGGTACCAACTTCTGTCTTAGTTAGGATTTCCATTGCTATGAGGAGACACCATGACCAAGGCAACTCTTCTAAAGGGACACATTTAACTGTGACTAGCTTACAGTTTAGAAATTTAGTCCATTATCTTCATAGCAGGAAGTATGGTAGTATGCAGGCATACATAATGCTGGAGAAGGAGCTGAGAATTCTGCATCCTGATTTGAAGGCAATCAGGAGAATTTGGTATCTTCAGGCAGCTAGAAGAAAGTTCTCTTCCGTAATGAGTAGAGCCTGAGCATAGGAGGAGACCTCCAATGCCTACCCCCATAGTGACACACTTCCTCCAAAAAGACACACCTCATAACAATACCATTCTCTATGGACTAAGTGTATCCAAATGACTACAGAAATGCACAGGTCATAGAATGTATTGAAAAACAAAGGAAATAGAAGATAACAGTTGAGCTAAACATCATTTCCCTAGCAGTTCCAAATTTTGCTTTTGCCTTAAGAAGCTGAAACTGTCCTGATATCTGTTCTCTGGCTTCCAGCTAGGGCTTACATTGGCATAAGTTTTCTTGGGAAGTAGAAGCTGGTTGCTTCTTTACTCTGCTTGAGTCTTTTATTAGGACTGCTGTTATATCTTAAGCAAAGATGATTGTACTTTTTAGAATGGGCTGTTTTGAATGGGTTTCTCAACCTCCTAGTCCTGATAAGCAGCTGCACCCTCCATCTCTATGGTCTTTTGAGTAAATATGACCCCCAAAGTCTCATATATTTGAATTCTTACTCTATGATTGGTGGAACTATTTGGAAAGGGTTAGGAGGTATGGCCTTCTTGGGAGTGGGTGTTACTCATGACAGGCTTTGAGATTTCAAAATCTCTCAGCATTTTAGCTAGTTTTACTCTGCCTCCTACTTTCAGATAGAAATGTAAGCTCTCAGATACTTCTTCAGTGCCATGGCTGCCTTCCTACCACCATGCACCACACCATGATGGCATAGACTTATATTGATACTGAAATTCCCCATTAAATTCTCTGTTCTCATTATGATAGGAGAAAAGTGACTATGACATTCTCTTACTAGACCCATTTTCCTTTTGTTCTCTGGGGATCTTTATTTTCAACCCAACTTTTATAATTAGTTCTGATTTTTAATAGATTCACCCCAAGTTCCTTCATTTTGTGTCCAATTACTAATACTGTTAAGACTATAACAGAAAAACTCTAAATAAAAAAAATGCATTATTTCACCTGACAAATTATCAGGAATCATAACAGTTTGAAGCAAAAATCTTGGCCAGACATGGTGGTATAATTCTGTAATCCTCCTACTTGAGAAGGAAGCAAAGGATCAGGAGTTGAAGGGCATTCTTGGAAATAATTAGAGGTTACCACATGTGTTGGTGCCTGCCTGCATCCATGAGCACACACACACAGAAATCAAACTAAGCCAAAATCTAAGTTCTTGTTCTTTTGCAGGATGAAAAAAGTCTTCTAACTTAGTCTACACTTAACACTTTGTAACAATTAAAACAAGTGAAAATGAGAAAAGCAATGGGTGAAAAAAAATCCCATGTAACTCTGCACAGTTCTTTCCCTGACATTTCCTCGAATTCTGCATTTGTTCAGAAGTGGATCCAGTGCCTGCCCAACACTGTGTACAAGATCTTTCCAACATTTCTCTATCAGCCCACTGCTTTGATATGGTTTCTTTTGTTTTTTCTTGATTGGGCATGATAATGAGGTAAAAGGTTTTCTGAGACTGGAAAATTGTAGGTAGGAACATTTTTTTTTCTGAGATACCTGAGTATTGTACATAGACTTTATGAAAAAGATGCATTTCTATAACAGTTTGGCTCAAAATCTGTGAAAGCTTAAATATTTTAAAGGTGTCTTTGAACAGAAGTCGATGGCTAGTGAGTGGAAGTACTCTGGAGATCAAGAAGAAAACTGGGGTCTGCAGGAATTTCTGCTTTCCTCAATGGCTACAATCTCCATAGGAATAAAGATTCTAGAAAAAAAGAGTTAACACAAGCTGCATCTTTACTGCATGGATACATCCTTCTATATTCTGTTCCTCTTGCCACAGAAATGAGAAGTGTGCCACATGTTATGGTCCATCTTTATTTTTGTGGATCTTTAAGCAATTTTTTGGGCAAATGTAAAGCCCACCTTCCTACATGATGCTGAGAGTGGAGCTTGGGAAATTAACTTTTTGAGCTCTTGCTACCTAAAAATGACTTTTTCTTGATTGATACTTTCACTGTTATTAAACTTTGAGTTTCCTTTATATTTTAAAGCTGGTTTCTTTGTTTTTAAAGTATAGTAATTTTTTGGAATGATATTGGACACCAGTCTTATTCCCATTCCTTTGAAGGCATTATTAAAAACAAACCTTTCATCCTTAATATTACCTGAAATTTTATGAGAAAGTGTCAGGTTTGTTCTTTTTTTGTAGTCAATTTTCTTCTGAATTTTACTGCTGGGAAATAATTTTTTATTCTAAGAAAATGTGTTGTTTCCATTTCTTGCAACGTATTTCCTTTAAGATAAAAGCTGAAAACTCTGGATTAATCCTTCATGAATTTTTCTCATGTTGTCTGTCTGTAGTTTTGAGCTATGTTCTAGGACTTTGTCTTACTTTTCCTCTTGCCATTTGTATTGAAGGTGTTATTATTTCCCTTTTGCCCTGTTTCTTCTTTCTCATCCAAGTGTTTGCGAGGCAATATGCATACGTACACCTACTTGCAGGCATGCTCTGCTTATTAGATTTCTTGTTAGTGTTATTTGTAAACTTCTATTTAACTCTGAATTGGGTGTGCACAATGTAAGACTCAGAATGGATTAGTTATGCTTTCAGGTTTCCAGATGTGGGATTGTATATGTAAAAAAGGGGGGAACTCTGTTTTACACTAATAACATTTACACTGGCAGCATTAGAATTTTTCAGATGATTTTCTTTGTTTTTTACAGAACATTGGCCCTCTATGCTTATCTGTCAAGAGATGGTGGCTGCTGAGAATTCTGGGAGGTAGGGGAGTCTTTCCTTTCAAGTCTTTCCTGTTTTGCCTCTGCCCTGGGTTTGGCCAAGGCGATTCCTCATCATGAGTATTTCCAGATGAGCACAAGGCTTTTTATTGCAGTAATCTGTTAGCATGTGTCTCTCTTGCCATAGCCTGTGAACTCTTGGTCATGGCAAGGGCAATCCATTATTAATCTTTCTGTCATCTGTTTTTCGCCCTGTACTCTTATAAAAAATGAAAGCATTCATTGCTATTAATGTAGATATTTCACATTGGTAATAGTTAGTAAAATATCTGGAATTATGGTTTGCTCCTTTAATGATTTTCTTTGCACTGTATTTTGAGGATTTTGCATCTTAGGTAAAAAACAAATGTTTCTTGGTATTTATAGCTATCTTTTCTGTGTATGATTTCATTTGTCAAATGCTTCAACTTTGTAAGGATCATTTGGTTCAATTCATTTGTCAGTTTGGAAAGGAAAATCATATGGAATATTTTCTTTTTATTTCCAGGATGAAAGAAAATAAGGCTCCATTATCTTCACACTCACAAGACTTCTATATTTGAGGATAAGAATCCTTTTAGAGATATGACTTCTAGCTGTGGCAGATCTCAGGATAAAATGGTCAGGTGCTTTGTCAAGATGAAACTTGCTGGTATGGTGTAGTACTTCCAGCCAGGAAATGCCTCTGGCTGTCAGTACACACTTTCTGAACAACTTGTTTTCCTTGACAAAGACAGAGTATCAAAACCCAGCCATTTTCTGCCTGTTAGATGATTCCTTGTCAGATGTGTGTGCTCTGGAACTGGAGCTAGATTTTTCAAGGCTTTCTGGACCATAGGTTATATTTTAATTTATTCTACTCAGTGTACTGTTGCCTTATCCTTTTATATATGTTGATCCTTAATAAATGGTCTTTGACTCCACATTCCATTTAAGTATCTGCTTATGGAGACTCTTTTCTGTAATACCCTATTTCTCTGGATTACAAAAATTTCCTACTGAGCATGGCACACTTAGGCTTCTTCATTCTCTATGTTACTATATTAACCTAAAGGTTTTCATATGGCTTAGATGAAAATAACTAAGATATAATGTTTTTTATTTGTAGACACGATTGGTTATTTATTTCCTTACTTCTTAAAGATCGTAACCATCATATGTAGATCCTAGCTATGTTTAGACATAGCAGATTAATTCTGTTCATGGCCAAGATAATATGTTTTTATTTATTGAACTATATAATTCAATGTTGACTTTTTCCTTAGTAAACACTGACAATGTGCCTCTCCAGCCTTCTTTTCACCACACATTACTGGATGATCACCAGATCTGTTGATATTTATCCTCCCACTTTGAATGTTGATCCAATTGTTGTATTATCATTAAATTATGGTTCTGCAAAAATAATTGAAGTTAAAAGACACCCTAAATGAATTGATTCTTTTGTTATGATGCCAATTCACACTACAATCTGTCATTCTTTTAGTGGAAGAATGATTTTTCTTTTAATGCTTTTTGAAACACTAACCGACCCAGGTACATGTGCACACAGGCACTTGCACAGAAGTGATCTTGCTTTCATCAAAATGTTACCATAAAAGCTCATAAAAATCTGACTGAAAGCCCATACATCTCAAAAGAACTCACAAATTGCAAAGTGCCTGTAAAGAACAACTCCCCCTCACTCCAATTCTCTGAGCACTGTTGAGATCGGGGCTTCTCTTCTCTGCAATCCATCCTGTCCTTATGCTTGAGTTAGCAAGACTTATCTAGAATTCAAGAGATAAAGTATAATCTTCTTTGTGTTTTTTTCTCTCTTTTGTAGCTTTGTTTCTGGGTCTTGATTTATCTTGTGGTAAACTTAAAACAAAAACAGGGAAAACCTCCACAAATATTTGAATACAAGTCAAATCCCAGACAGAGCATTCATTACTAAATTTAACATTCTATGATGTATTTAATCATAGATAAATAGTAAGAGAAAACTTAGGCATTATTGTATGGCTATACAGATAAATGTATTTTCTGCTTTATGTATTAAAATAAAATGACTTAAATGGCCTTTCTTGTTTACTCATAGTTTATAACTATCTAACATTTAAATATTTCTCAAAAAGGTAAAGAAGTACCATATATCTCAGCTTCGTATAAGATAGAGTTGTTCAAAGGATACTACACATACTAAATAAAATATACATGTGAAAATTAGTTTTGGTCATATTAGTCTTAAGTGAAATAAGTGTTATTCTAGCATACACATATGCCTTTTTGTATTCCTGATGTGAAAGACCACCCTTTCTCCTAAGTGACAGTGCCTACTAGTCCCTGCTGGCAGGAAAACAACAAGGTGTACATTTTAGGCCAAGTATATTCAGCAGTACCACTTTTTAATTGGAATGATATATCTGTATGTATTATCTCACAAAGAAGTAAAAGAAATTCATCTTGGTAGAAATATGTAAATGTATTAAACCATATAATTGAGAGAAGAGACAGAAATTCGAAAAGATCTACTTATACATGCATGACTTCTTATAGAAATCTGATTTTGAGGATTTATTTTAAGAAAATTGAATCATGATGTGGTAGTTTGAAGAAGAATGCCACTGGTCCCACCCTTATAGCCTTGTATGTTTGTATGCTTGGACTATAGTTGATGGAAGAATTGTTTGGGAAGGATTGGGAGGTGTGGCCTTTTGGGAAGAGGTGTGTCACTGGAGGTGGGCTTTAAGTTTTCAAAAATCAGCATCATACAAAATGAGTGTTCTCTCTCTCTCTCTCTCTCTCTCTCTCTCTCTCTCTCTCTCTCTCTCTCTCTCTCCTCTCTCCCTCTCCTCCCCCCTCTGTTGTGTTTGTGGATCAGATGGAAACCCTCAGTCCCTGCTCTAGCACTATGCCTACCTACTTCCTGCCATGCTTCCCACCAAGATGGCTATGAACTCATCTTTTAAAACTAAAAACACAGCTGGGTGTGGTGGCGCACACCTTTAATCCCAGTACTCGGGAGGCAGAGGCAGGCGGATTTCTGAGTTTGAGGCCAGCCTGGTCTACAAAGTGAGTTCCACGACAGCCAAGGCTATATAGAGAAACCCTGTCTCGAAAAACCAAAAATAAATAAATAATTTCTTTAAAAAAAAAACCAAAAAAACTGAAAACACTCCCTAAATGCTTTCTTTTATAAATTGAACATGGTGTTCAAAGTAGTGAAAAAGTAACTAAGATCCATAGCATCCATCAATTTCTATAGATACGGAGAAGTGAAAATTTTTAGTTCCATAAAGTAATGACAGCTATAAAAAGTACAGATATTAATGGACTTTGGCACCCTTAGACACACTTCAACACAGTTTTATTGGCACATTTAAGAAAACTGGCCAGTTAGTACCAACTAGACAGGAGTGTGGTAGATCTAATCGATAATGATATTTGTAAAAAACCTCTCAACCAGAGAAATAAAAGCAATGGGAAGACATAGTAATGTTCTAGAGGAGTACTTATGCCTTTAATTAGGGAACGGAAAGTTAATTCAATAGACACATATTTCAAAAATGGATAAATTTGTCTCATTACATTCTTAATATTTTTATAATAGTCATGACATTCATAATAATCATGACAAATTATAGGCAGAGGACAGTTTAAAATATTCTTCACTTATTTTGTTGTATAAAATTATTGTAAATCTTGTCTGTATGGATATATAACCTTAATAATAGCATAAAAACTATTTGTAAGCAAACCTAAAAAAGGAGATAAATTATTTCTTAATATCTTGACCTTCAAATCACCAATAAAGATCAGAAAGCAGACACAGGTAAGATGAAAGATATTTCAAATTCATAGATTGGAAGATTTAATATTATTAAGATGTTCATTCTATAAAAAAAAATCTACAAAATCAATACACTCTCTTACAAATGTCAAAGGTATTGACTAAAGAAAAAGAAAACAAAACTAAATTTATTAAAATCATGAAAGACCATGAATAGCCAGGCACTATTGTATGAGAAGAACAAGTGGAGGGAGTCATATTTTCAAATTCAAAACATATCACAAAGCTCTCATAACTACCATAGAATGCTAGTGGAATTAAAACAGATATATGGACCAAAGGACTGTAGAAAGAATATGCAAACAAGACAAACCAAACCACACCAAATGAAGACATACCTATAAACAAAACCAATCGAAGACAAACATACAGAAAAAATGACAGGAAATCAAAAAAGAAAGAAAAGGTTTATTTCATCATTTACTTCCAGAAAAAGGGTCTATAATAGTGGAACAATCAGAGCACTAGGTGGACAGACCAGGAAGATGATCAAGATAGCCAATCACATTTTTTTCACACCAGAACCAAGAAAGTGAGTGGAAGTGGGGGTAGGCTATGCACTCTCAAAGCCTGTCCCCAGTAACCCATTTCCTCCAGTGAGCCTCCCTGCCCTAAAAGTTTCTCATCTTCCCCAAAATCTATCATCACTCAGGGTAAAGTGTTCAGATACATGAGCCTTTGGCAGACATTTTTTTTCATTCATGCTGTCTTAGCAAGGATTTTACTGCTATGAGCAGATATTATGACAGAGGCAACTCTTATAAAGGATGACATATACTTGGGGCTGGCTTATAGGTTCAAGGGGTTCAGTCTATTATCCTCAAGGTGGAATCATTGCAGCATCCACGTGGGCATGGTGCTGGAGAAGGAACTGAGAGTTCTACATCTTGGTCAGATGGCATCCAGAAGAAAACAACTATCTTCCAGGCAGCTAGGAAGAGGGTCTGAAAGCCTACTCCCACAGTGACATAAGTCTTCTAGCAAAGACACACCTACTCCAACAAGGCAACACCTCCTAATTGCCCTGCTCCCTGGGCCAAGAATATTCCAACCACAACACATGCCATCACATTTGACCCCTTGGTTCTCAAAGACTTGTGGATATCTCACAATAGAAAATGCATATATTTCAAGTTAGAAGTCCTCATATAATCTTCATTCTTTTCAAAACTATGAAGTCTCTTTTGAGACTAAGGGGAGTCTCTTAACTGTCATTCATTGTAAATTAAAAACAGAATGAAAAAAAAAATCCACCCACCCACCCACCCACCAACCACTACCATCACCACCATCAACAACAAAACCCAAATTACATATTTCCTATGACCAAAGGTAAAGAATACACATTACCAACCCAAAGAGGGAAAAATGAGGCCCCCGTTGCTTAATTTAGCCTCAAATAAATTCTCAAGTACAGATATAGAACAGTCATATTCTTTGCAAAATATCATATGAATGTCATTTAGCCAGGTCTTCATGGTCCACATACTCTCAACAACACTATCTTCCATGTTCCTACTAAAATTCTCAGTTAAGCTCTGATTACAGCATTCAATGTCTTTTCTAGTTTAAAGTTCCAAAGCCTTCCACATTCCTCTAAAAGATATAATCATGTTCTTTCCATCAATACTTTGATCTTTGGTAACAATTTATGTATTAGTAGCTTTTTTCTCTTGCTACGATACAACACTATGACCAAAAGCATTTTGTAGAAGAAAGGTTGTTTGTTTGTTTGTTTTATTTGGCTTATAGTTTCAGAGGGAGAGTACATAAAGATGGTAGAGGCACAGCAACAGGTGGCCAGAGTAAAAAGCTGGTGGAATATACTTCCATTCACACATAGGATCAGAGAGCAAACTAGATGTGGGGTAAGACTATAATTTTTTATAATCTGTCCCCATTGATGTACTTCCTTCATCAAATGTTCAGGTTCTAAAGGTTCCATAACCTTTGCAAACAGTACTACCAGCTGAAACCAACTGTTCAAATACACAAGCTTATCATGAACATTTCTCATTCAAAACATCACAGATGACTCTGTGATGCAGAAAGGGTAGACGATACCATTAAATGTCCCTACAAGGTAAGTTGGTTCAGAATGTGAGACTCTAAGGATGAGTTCAGATAGAGTTAAATTATAACTGCTGGGAAGAAACTTAAATGCACAAGTGAGAACTAGGGAGGTAATTTTAAAAGAGTAATGCTTTTCAGGGAGAGGCAGGCAAAGATGATTAACATGGCTCACCCAGGCAAGGTGAAAAAAGTCAAGGAGAAAAATTCAAGACCTCATAAGGCACAAAGAAAAAGGGAATTCAAGGACTACACAGTCACACACATCTCCAAACACCTGGCTAATAAAGAAAGAGCTATCTGCTACATTAATGGAAAAAAGTTTTCTTGAAATGAAAGTCTATCAGCCATTCTGAGAACATTATCAAATGCAGAGACAGAAGTCATCTTTATAGAGCTTCAAATAAAGGGAACAAATGGGCATGAGCATGAAAATATTTTAGCTGAAAGGAAGTTCTCTTCCTGAACTATAACAAAACTTAGGTATCTTCGGACCACAGCAACATCAAGCTGAACTGGACACTCTGAGCAAACATCTGAGGACAATCAGAAGCTAATTCTGAATCAGAAAGACAATAACCAAAAACTACAAACAACAAAAAGAAGTAGAAGGGAAACAGTTTTATGTGCTGTGGAAAGAGTTAAGGGGAAAGCTTTTTTTTTTTTTTTTAAATTGTAATAAAGAAGGAACTAGCCATTTTTAAGGGAAAAAGATGAAAATAAATACATTCAAGAAAAACAAAGCATCTATGGCGAGCATGTTAACTCCTGCTTCATAGAACACCCAAGGAAAGACTTATGCTGTGAAACATGCAACCACACTTAAACAGGATTAGAAGTGGCTTGGCTACCAGCTCTGGCTTCACTTCTGCAGCTGTCTACACTGAAACATCTGCATCAGATTCTTGCCCAACTCTGCACACAGACGTGTTAATCAGCAGACATTAAATAGCAGACTCTGTCTAAAAATGGGTGATACAAGTTTAGTCAGTACTAATTACCTAACCATTTTCATCTGCCTTTGAGGCTGGATACACGTGATAAGAGCAACTATAGTAGACACTGTCAAGATGCCAGGAACAGTGAGCCACCCTGAAATTTGAATGGAGCCTGCCTACCCCACAGGAGCAATGGCTCCACAGTGAGAATACAGGATGACTTCCTAAATGTGAGCAGTTCTTTGCTAGTAGGGAGTGAACTGAACTTACTGGAACAACAAATTACCCAGAGCAAGCAGGACCACCAGAACACAGATGAAGTGCCGATCTGTGAGTTTATAGTTTGACTAAGACAGCTTGATGATGTGTACTTGCCCCTCACCCCCCAAATAGCCAAACTTTTATTCTTTTTATTCTCGAAGGTCTTAGAAGTGACTCAAAGACAGGACTGAGCTTTCTGAGCTTCCCAGGGTGGCTATATTACATACATTCCTTTTATTGCCTTCCCACAACTCATTTTCACTTCTATGGACTCTCAAGGCAATTCAGGATTGAATCTGGTTTGCTGGGACTCCCAGCATCAAGTTTCTGGCCTAGGACTTCGAGATTGTTGGTCCTGTGCTCAAATGATGGAAGGAGAGTAACGATAACAGAAAAATCCCAGGATGCTCTAAATTCAGTGTTCGGGGTTAAAGAATGGAGTGTGAAAAGGAGCAAGATGATTCAACCAGCAGGTGTGAAACTGAAGGATGGGTCCATATTCCTTAAATGTAACTTTGATCTAAGTTCTAATGTTTGGAGTTGTGTTGAATCTACACACTGTTAACAACGATCCAGAATTATCAAGTACTTCTTGTCTGTGGGTTTTTGTGCCTTTGAGTATTCTGTTTGATATTTCCTCTTTATTATCTATAGCCAATAACAGTATCTTAGGACATCTTTCTTAAACTCGAAAAACCTCTTAGCTCTTGGCCTTGTAAACATTTTTTGCTGCTAGGTAGATTGGCAAAAGTCATGAGAACTCATCCTGGGACCTGGGCCTTCTTTTACTAGTCAGCATCTGTAATAACTCTCTTGACTTAAGCAATCCCTAGGCCTCAGAAAATTTGGTGGAACTATCACAATGCAACATCGAGGCCCACATTCTCTGCAAGATGTAATATGCTTGACAAGTGGGAAGACTCTCCTATGTGAAATAAGTCAGTCACAGAAAGACAAATTCTATATCATTTCATGTATATGAGATATTTTACATGGTCATTTATAGAAACAAATAGACTGGTGCTTTCAAGAATGGAATGGAATCTGATTAACTAATGCTCAGTAAATACAAAGTTCTACAGATCTTTTTATTTTATCCTACTTAAAAATAGCATAAATACTCATAATAGTGTTGTATAATTAAAGTATATCAGGAGTGAATTTTATATTACCCACTCAATATAATAATTTTTAATGTATCTATTAATAGAAAGGGAATATGTTACTAAAAATATGCAAAAAAGTGTTTTTCTTGGTTCTGCCTTCAACCTAATCACAAACAAGACCAAACCTTGAAAGGCTCCTCCTCGATTTCAACTTCATGACCCTTTTCATCAATTGTTTTATACACTCCTGTGTGTATGCCTGGGGGATGGGGCCACCCACTCATTTTCAATGGCTCCTGTCTAAAGGAAATATGGGGACAAAGTATGAAGCAGAGATTGAAGGAAAGGCCACCCAGAGACTGCCCCACCTGGGGATCTATCCCATATACAGTCACCAAACGCAGACACTATTGTGAATGCCAAGAAGTACATGCTGACAGAAGCCTGATATATCTGTCTCCTGAGAGGCTCTGTCAGAGCCTGACAAATACAGAGGTAAATGTTAACAGCCAACCATTGAACGGAACACAGGGACCCCAATGGAGGAGTTAGAGAAAGGACAGAAGTAGTTGAAGGGGTTTATGACCCCATAGGAAGAACAACAATATCAACCAAGCTGACCCTCCAGAGCTCCCAGGGACTAAATCACCAACCAAAGAGTACACATAGAGCAAACCATAGCTCCAGCCGCATATGTATCAGAGGATGGCATTGTCTGGCATCAATAGGAGAAGAGACCCTTTGTCCTGTGAAGACTGGATTCCCCATAGTGCAATACCAGGGCGGTGAGGGGGGAGTGGGTGGGTGGGAGGGGGAGCACCTTCAAAGAAACAGGGGGAGGGTGGATGGGATAGGTGGTCTTGGAGGGGAAAACAGGGAGGGAGATAACATTTAAAATGTAAATACACAAAATATACAATAAAATTAAAAAATAAAAAGATATAAAAGAAGTAGTTATTGGGGAGCCATTCGAATCTCCACTGTCAGAATGTCAAGTCCAGTTCAGTAGTGTCAAGATACCAACAGTCCATTTCACCAAGCACAAATCTGTAGCAGGGGCACAATTCAGCAGAAACAGTCAGGCCTCTGCCAAATCAGCACAGGTCAGCAGAGCAACAAGAGCCAGACAAAATTCAAGTAGACGTTCTCTGAGTGCTTCTCTCCAAAGTGTAAGACAGCACTATGCAAGAGCTCTGTCACTGTCCAATTTATATTCTCTCTAAACTTCATGGGTCTGCTCATGGGTCTTGTTTCAGCAAAACATCACATGAGTCTGCATCATATGACACAACCAGAAAATTTCATTTCATCCTTCCCTTTCTCCCTTATCTCTCTTCTTTTAATTTGAATATAAAAACACAGTACATTCCCATCTTAATCATCTGTGAAGAAGTAGATAAGTACTATAATGCTTTTGAGATTATAACAAGTCTACAGTGAATGTGGATGTCAACAACAGTATCAATGCTATAGAGATACGATGTGGATGGGCTTATTATTATTATTATTATTATTATTATTATTATTATTATTTGTGAACATACAGGCTCTTTTATCTGAAGCATTCCAAATACATAAAGATACCAAAACAAAATGTAATTTATCTGGCTAGCTTATTATACAGCTCTAAACAGTGAATGATAATAATCCAAAACAATTCAAGTCACAATGGGAGAATAATAATGCTTAATTATGCATGTCTGAAAATTTCTTGATTTGTTTTCTGGGGGAGAGTAGAAATTGCAGTTATAAACACAGAATCTTATCTTTATCTCTGACTGGGTCACATCTGCAGAGGATTTTGACTATTAGAGTCTGGGATTTAAAGGAGTTCTAATGACAACTGTTCCTTTTTTTCAGTCACTAAATAAATTCTGCTCACGTACTGTTCACAGTTTCTATTTTGCTGTGCAAATGGCATGGTCATCTGCTTTAAACTTAAAAAAAAAATCTGAAAGAACATTGGTCCTACGTGGCTTTCTGAATTTTGGTCAAGGTCCATCTGGCATGAATTGCAAATGGATACATTTCCACATATTGGCTATAATACTCACAAAAGCCAACCTGTAGGTGATTTTACTATCTGCAGATGGGAAATTTAACTATTGCCACCTGTTCTTATCTACAGGACAATTCTTATGAAATGCTTTTCTGAATAATGGGGAATTGGAAGATTTACTGTTTTTTTTTTTCTTTAATCTACCAATACTTTTATTACAATAAAAAGTAGAATATGCAAATAAGTACTTTTAATTTATGCCATTAAATAGACACAATTTAAATATTTATCTTAAAGTAGAGGAAAATAACAACAGTAAGGTGGTGATATGGGAGTTCTTTAGCTTCTTCCGGTCCCACAGAAAATTAGCTAACAAATTTCCAAGGAAGGAATAACATTCCAGAAACCCAGGAATTAGGGAGGGGGTCGAGTTAATCCCTTAACCTTTAGATTTGAGAAAAGTCACCACCTATAAGGAGATTAGCTCTAGTCCCCTAATTTCTTAAGGCTGCAATTAGTACAGATTTCTAGACTTGGAGTTTCTATAACATGAAGCTTAGGTAGAAGTATGGCTTAATGTTTCCTAACATCTTTGGGATTTCTGGCAAAATATTTATGTCGCATCCCATGGGAACTAAAATATATGCAAGCATATGGGACACACTGAAGACAGTGCTAAGAGGAAAACTCATAGCTCTAGGGCCTCCAAAAAGAAACTGTAGCGAGCTTACACTAGCAGCTTGATAGCATACCTGAAAGCTCTAGAACAAAAAGAAGCAAATACACCCAAGAGGAGTAGAACGCAAGAAATAATCAAACTCAGGGTTAAGATCAACCAAGTAGAAACAAAAAGAACTATATCAAGAATCAACAAAACCAGGAGCTGGTTCTTTGAGAAAATCAGGAAGTTAGATAAACCCTTAGCTAGACTAACGAGGGCACAGAGACAGTATCCAAATAAATAAAGTCAGAAATGGAAAGGGACACATAACAGAAACCAAAGAAATTTTTTTAAAAAAATCATCAGATCCTACTACAAAAGCATATATTCAACAAAACTGGAAAATC
>NC_034592.1:68684112-68689227 GCF_900095145.1 Mus pahari | reverse complement strand
AGATGACGCCACGGGAAAGGCAGGGCACAAGGGAATGGAAATCTACCCAGCACATGCGCAGCTGCCTTGTTTGTTTGTTAGAGCACAGGACATCAGCGCTATCTTGTAATGGCGAATGTGAGGGCGGCTCCCCACAACTCAGACTGGAGGTTACTCAGAAAATTGGACCTAGTACTACCTGAGGACCCAGCTATACCACTTCTGGGCATATACCCAAAATATGCTGCAACATATAACAAGGACCCATGCTCCACTATGTTCATAGCAGCCTTATTTATAATACCCAGAAGCTGGATACCACCCAGATGTCCTACAATAGAGGAATGGATACAGAAAATGTGGTACATTTACATATCAGAGTACTACTCAGATATTAAAAACAATGACTTCAGGAAATTCCTAGGCAAATGAATGGAATTAGAAAATAACATCTTGAGTGAGGTAACCCAGTCACAAAAGAACAGACATGGTATGTATTCACTTACAAGTGGATATTAGCCCCCAAATCTTGGAATACCTAAGATATAATTCATAGACCACATGAAGCCTCAAGAAGAAGAAAGATCAAAGTAAGGGTGCTTTGGTCCTACTGAGAAAGTGGAACAAAATACAGGAGGAAATAAGGAGAAAATTTGTGGATCAGAGACTGAAGGAAAGGCCATCCAGAAACTGCCCCACCTGGGGAGTGAATACAGATTCCTATATGTGCTAGGCAAGTACTAGATAATACTGTGCTAGACAATCACTGTTAACCCACACAGTTGATGTCAATTTTCTTGAATTATCAATCCTATTGTGGCCAGGGTCATGCTCACATTTAGATTATGATTTACCACAAACAAGTGAACAGTATAAGAGAGCTGGTGTAGTTTAAAAGTGTAAACTTCATGTTGATTTCATTGGGAACTCTTCTGAGGGTTTGAGGATTCCTTTTTTCCTTAGCCAGTGGAATGCCTGCTTCCTTTCCATTTCTGTCACTGAAAAGCAAGGTGAGATAAACTAATAACTCTGGGAGAACTTTGCATATTCTTGCACATGGCCCTTCATAGCACCCATTGCTTAAGGTTGGCAGGCAAGGGAGGCAAACAGGATTAGGAAGGAGTAGGGTTTTTTTTTTTTGCCCTGATTCTCTTCAAACAGTTTCAGCCTCCTGGCATGGGTGTGCAACTTATAGAAGTTACATTATTGCATCATGAATTTTGGCAGCTGAAATTGCCTTTTGGTAGAGTTTAATAAACACTCTGGTAAGTCATCTGCAGTTTCAGTCAGTAAACTTCCCGGAAATCTTTCTGTATAGCATTTTCCACTACGTATCACATATTATGCCATCACCAAGTTATATGGTACAATTTCTGAACTGAATAGTCATGAAGGGAAACTATACTTCTTGTTATGAATCATGAACGGATTCTTGCCCAGGGACAGCTTTCCCTATGAGGTAAGGAATACCGAAGTAACTTCTGTTACATAATACTGAAACTGCAAGGTGACTTAGGAAAGGTTAGCTATGTGCTACTTCCCTGCAGAATTTGTTATTCTTTACTTGTGAGGATTATAAGCCAAACATTGTTTTGAATATGCAAGAGATTAGTCACATGTCCACCTTAATATGGAAGAAAAGTACATCATTAATTTATTTCATCATAGCAACATCTGAAATGATTTTCCATATTTTTGACCATCTAAAGTATGTCAGGTGTGGATTTAGAAAAAACAGCAGATACATATATTGCTATTTATAATTAAATACAAGAAATGCCCAGGGTTAAGAGACATTAAATTACCAGTAATTATTTTTTCCATATCAATTCAGTATATCTTTGTTGTCTATTATAGTTTATTATTACAAATTGTAACAAAGATTCGGATTAAGATCACAGTGAATTTGGAAAGGGGGAAAAGAGTGAAATATATGGCAGTCAACATAATTTATTCTCAAAGAGAGATAATACTGTTGGTTCTGTTTTATGTCAGGATGTAATGTAGCCCAACACTTTTTGCTAGTAGTTTGTTCTACATGTTATAAAATGGCTACCACTTTCTTCATTAATGAGAAGGCTCCTTTTTGTAGAAATGGATTACTTTAAAACAGGCAGATTTCCTTGGAGGCTTTCTGGTTAACCTCGTCAGAGCAAAAATTACAGCGGATGATATTAAATAAATCAAGGAAGAATTCCTTCAGAGGTGATGGCAAGGCCTTTGCCAACAGAATTAACTTTACTGCAACACAGGGTGGGGACTGTTGAATTTGCTCATTGGTATAATGCAGCATCCACATTACATAAGGAATTGAAATAAGGTGTTGAAGTGGAAATTTTTGGTTTCTTTGGAGACTCAGTTGTATCATGTATCATTTCTGGAAGCTGTCTTATGAGAAGACATTTATTTTGCTGAAGCAGACATTAGGGAGGATGTTTTGCTAAGAACAGTCACGTGGTGTTTTTGTGGAAGCTGCCTGGAAAAAGGGCATGTAATGTTTTGCCAGAGCAGATGCTTAAGAGAACATGTGATGTTTGGGAAGGGTATAAATATAAACCGATAGATGCTGTGTCCATTGGTTTGTCTTGATACTCTTTGCTGGTCTTCATTGGGCTTTGCTGACACTGGTCTGGGCTGATGACACTTTGGCACTGGTTTTTCTTCACTGATCTTCATTTGTCATGACTTCTTAAAGAGAAATGCACCAAAGAACTTCTGGTGGTATTCTGGCAGCTCCTTGCCACTTCTGCGGGCTTGGGCTGATTAGCAGAGCACTGAGGTTTCCTCTGGAATGAACTGCTGTTGATGATTCATGAATGGTGTTTTCCAGTGGGTCAAGCTACTGCTGCTGATTCATGTGAACTGAACTGCTTCTCTCCTGCCAAAGAAGATTGGAATAGCCACCAACGAACTATTTCTAAACAGGTCTACATACTCCTTTGCCCTATTAACCTTTCCTTAACACTACCTCTTGTGTCTGGTGGGCTAAAAGGGGTGGGGTAAAATGTTTAAGAACCCTTATTAAAATAGGTTTTGAAAAATATAAACTTACACAGTGTGTTCAATGCAAGATGGTTGAAATACTGTATAAATATTTACAATGTAATTAATATAAACCTTAAAAAAAGAAGCTAATGTAAAAGTTCTTCTTAAAGGCATATGAGGACTCAAATGATTTTAAATATACTAACATAAAATTAATGAAAATTTAAAAATGAGAAAAATAGAATTATTTGGCAGAACTATGAGCTCACAATAGAAAAATTCTCAAAATACTTCAAATTGTAGAATGATCATATCTGAAAATATGAAACTGAAGCCATCTGATTCTTTAGAAGTTAATCCAAGAAAATAAATTTCAAATATCGATTATAATCTACTTTACTAGCTGTAAGCATCCAACCCCAGTAAAAAATCTTAATGAAATTATTTTTTGTTGGGATTGAAATTATGTTTTCATTTCTAAGAAAACTATGTTGTATGTTGTATAATTTAAAATCTTTAGATTTGAAACAAGTCATTTCATCCCTGAAGCAACTGAAAAGATAATAACTTGGACTTTTGTAAAAAATTTCTTTATAAATTATGGAATGAAAGATGGTGGAGTATGGGCATCCTGTTTCATTAATGTTTCACTATTTCAGTGCCTTTCCTCGAAGGAGGAGCAGGTGAAGCAAGGTCAAAGTCTCACAGGCCTGAATGGATTCTGACGATTGCTAGTGTTCAACTATAAGAAGACCCAACTGTCTCTTATATACTCTATGTCAGTTCGCGGAGCTACTCCCTCCTTCAGTAAACAGAGATGCTTATGAAAAGCTGTCTTTGGTGCTCCAGTGGATACTTAAATGTGTCACCACTTGCTGCTTGCTGAACAACTAGTATAAATATTTCTAACTATACATGAACACTCCCATGAAAGGTATAACTATAAAAATATACAACCGCTAGAATCAAGTCCTTAAGTTATATATCATAAGGTAAGATGCATTGTCTTAAATAACAAATTTTAAAATAGTTCTTGAGGGTTCTTAGTTTTATAATAGTACTTCAAGACATAATTTTGAAGGTGAGTTACATGAAAATTTATCAGATTTATATGCTATGTGGTAACTATGATAATAATAGAAAATAACTAATTTGAAATAATTCCGTAAGTCTTGAATAATATCAACCATGTTACATAAATGAGCAAGTGACAATTAGACACAGAATGTTCATTTTCTTTGATTGTGTTCTCAGTAAATCATAAACAAAGGTGACTATCAAGCTGTAATTCCTTCAGCTGCTGCTGTTTTTCTTTGAGAGGAGAATTAGAACAAGACATTTTTCTTTTAGCTCACTCTCTGCAGAAGCTTGAAAAGATGTAAAAAACCTGATAAGGGGCGCTGGAGCAAAGATCTGGTCTGTACAGTGTTTGCTTAAACTTGGGGATCAAAGTTCTATGTTTAAAATCTCTATAGAAAGACCTGGCATGGAGGTAGCAATTTCAAAGTCTGGCATGGGACAGAAGGTCCCAGTACTGAGGAGGGGTGTTGGGGTTAATGACTGGAATAGACTAGAAAGCCAGTCTAGCCCAAAGGGCCAGTTCCAGCAAAGTTCAGTAAGAAACCTTATGGCTAAACATAAGCGAGAGGGTGACTGAAGAGCTACTCGACATTGAGTTCTGGTTTCCAAGATTGCCGTTCATGCCAAGGCCATTATAAGACATTTGGAGTTTTTTGGGGGGTTGCGGGCTTTTCCAGCATATATTTGTTTATGCTAGAGAGATAGATGAGAGGAAGTAGGAGACGAGAAATGTCTAGACTTACTGCTTCTAAGACATGATCTTTCTTCATTCCTATAGCATATGCGGTGTCTTGCACTTAAAGCACTTGCTGACATGTCCTCCAACAGCAGCATAGCAGGAGATGTCTTTAATCTCCGCTGCTGGGAGTGCTTTGCTTCCCTGTGTCATCTCAGCGGCTGGGCTGGGACTCAATCCTTAGCTCCAGGTTCCTGAAAGGGAGGGTAGGGGTTTGATCTTTGTCAGGAAGAGACAGACAGAGGATTCACCCATAGTTGAACATATTGATTTTTTTCACACATGCATATACTTCCTTCCTTCCTTCCTTCCTTCCTTCCTTCCTTCCTTCCTTC
>NC_034592.1:68675982-68684092 GCF_900095145.1 Mus pahari | reverse complement strand
TCTCTCTCTCTCTCTCTCTCTCTCTCTCTCTCTCTCTCTCTCTCTCTCTCTCAGTCCCTCTGTCCCTCCCTCCATCCCTCCCTCTCTCCCTCTCTCCCTCCCTCTCTCTTTCCTTCTTGCTTTTATACAAACAGGGCTTCATCATGTATTTCTGGTTGGCCTTGAACTCTAGGATCCTCTTCCTCAGCCTCCTAAGTTCTGGAATTACAGGAACATGCCATTCTTGCCTAACTTTACCTAGTAAATTGTCGTAGGCAACCCTCCCACACATAAGCACACACACTCACATGCACATGTACACACCCCAGAGAAAGGGCACATACCATTTAGTGCATTTGTGCAACAGAGGTCAATACTGTGACATGGAATATGATTATTTATACTATTTGAAATAGTGCTAGCCACACATTCTACCTACTTATACAAAAATTTGATGTTTTACATCATTCCATCCAATCTATTAATTAAATTACTCTTTCTGTTAAATATCACGTTTTTCAATAAGTTGTTGCAAATATTGAACTGCATTTGAACTCAAGGGAAAGCACTATAAAAGTCTATATCCTGGATTATGACTTAAAGTAAAATTAATGTACACATGTGCAATTAGTAAACATAGCATGTTTTCATGCTGGTTTGCTAGCTCTAACCATGATTTTTCTCTTCTGTACAGACTATTAACAGGCTTTCCCTCTTAGGATCTCTTCCTCTCATGGACTCAGAGCAAGTAGTTTTCAAACATTTAATTTCTAGGAATGTTTAATGCAATCCTATCTATGGGTATGATGATTATCTTTTGTAATAAATTGTTAGTCGTTTTATATGGGATTCTTTATTGGCAAGTATCAATTAGTTTCAGCTGTCAAATTGAGAGTCCCTTCCAGAAGGAAAGTTCACCAGACTGAGTCTATCAGATTGGCCCATGGCCATGTCTCTGGGGGTTACTTTCCAAATTGTTAACTGATATAGAAAACACCAGCCCACTGTGGCCAGTACCACCCTTAGGCAGGTACACCTGTGCTGTATAAGAAAGGCAGCTGAGCAAGGCAGTGAAAGCCAGTCAGTAGAGGGCGTTGTTCTTCTGTGGTTTCTGCCTTCAGTTTTGAGTTGCTGTCTTGGCTTTCCTCTGTTTTCCTTGTAACTGACAAGATGAGATCAACTTTCACCACAAGTCGCTTTGGGTTGTGGTGTTTGTCATAACAGCTAGGAAGCAAGCCAGAATATCAGGTAATGTATTTAAGACCATTTGTGAATAATTTATGTTCTTCCTCCATACCTAGTTCCGGAAATAACTTCCTGCATGGTCAGCGTGGGTAGTGCAAGTCTGAAATCTCCTATTCAATACCCCTGAGGAGAGAGGTGATTGGGGATTCAGAATTTTTATTATGTAGGGAGTTGTGGCTAGGCCTTTTCCAATTCTATAGGTATATTCTATATGAATCTGTCATATCTACTTGGTTTTTGCCCAAATATCCAGTTTCAGGAGCTGAGAGCTATTGGCAAACACAAGCGTTTCTATGAATAGGAAGCAAGGGGGAAACTGTGATTTTTGAGGAATAAATGTAAAGATCGTGTGAACCCATCATGCTGTGAACACTTGATAAAAAAAAAAGCACAAGTTGCCTTTTCTGTGTTGCTCCTACATTGGTTTCATTGTGGCTCGTAGCACGATACAAATGCAGCACGAGGCTCTATTCAGCTTTCTCCATAACCCAAGCTGAAAGAAATGCACAGCGATATTGTAATAGTAAAAACTCAATGGCATTTTTCTTTTGAAGTTTGGTATAGTAGGTCGACCTAAAATACACCACATGGGCCTCGTTATTAAACTGAATGATGCCCAAAGCGGATTCTGTGGCTCCCCAGATTCCTGCTGCAATGGCTGTGAGTGCCTCTCTTTATTCGTTGCTTCTTCATGCATGCATGCATGCTTTGACAGGCATCCCGGGATCACCGAGGTAGCAGATGGTCTGCGCTCAGTTCCCTCAAGCATAAAACAAAAAATTTTTATACTTGTTGTCAGGACCTTAAACTGCACACTGCTCTGATTATTTTCCATCTTTGAGATTTACTGCAGGAACTCAAATGAAAACTACTTGTATAAAAGAATTTAGAAGAAAAAAAAAAGATCATTAAAAGCGCGAGTTTTCAAGTGAAACTAAATCTTATGTAAGTCATGGTTTCTTTGGTTATCATTGATGTTAGTTTTTGCATGATTAATGGTAACGTTAGTCAGTGCTTACTTAGGCTGTATGTTTTTATTCAAACTTCAAAATAAATATACTTTTTAAAAACTAAATAAAATATTACAGCTTGTGCATAAACCTGTCATAATCTAGAAAGACTTAGAAAAAGAGTCTCAATGAGGAACTTTGGTTGCCCTCTGGGTATATCTGTGAATTATTGTCTTAATTAAGTTAATTGATGAGGGTAGACTTAGCCCAGTGTGAGTGGCACCATTCCCCAGGCAGGGAGTTCTGAACTCCATTAGAGTGGAAAATAAGCAAGTTAGAAGCAAATGTATAGGGGCATATTCATTTCTCTCTGCTCTTTCCTAAGAACAGGATGGACCAGCTGCTTTGAGTGAGCTCCTACTAGTCTGCCTTTCTTGCAGTTAGACTGTGATGTAGAAGTCTAAGTCAGGTAAACCCTTTCCACTTAAGTTGCTTTATGCTATGGTGTTTTACTATGGTAACAGAAATGAAACTAGGACAATATCAAATTAGAAATATTTACATTTTAATGGGAAATCTTACATGATATCTAGCGATAACATCTATGGGAATTTAAACTGAGCTAAATCCACAGTATATCAAGGAACCATTTCATCCCCTTTCACATTAATAAGGTTACCAGTGCTACACAGATTTGTTACGGGAGTTTCTTCTACCCAGATATGGAATATGGAATGTGGGATGCAGAATATTAAAGTTGCATATGCTTGAGAAGTTTTACATTCAAAGGTAACAACCCACAAAGCTTCAAAAGAGAGATAAATAAGCCTACATAGATGAAATGAATTCCCTAATTTGAATTTTCTGCTTTGTTTTTTAGTTTTAGCTTTTTACACCTTCAAGTGGAAGCTTTAAAATTGTGTCAAGGAGTTATGAATTTAACTCCAGCAGGGAAGTTCCCAGTGGAAAATGGAGCAGGGAAGACGTGTTTGCTGGGAAAAGGAAATGTGTGCTGTGCAGAGGGAGAGTGAACACAACTTCCCCATTGCTTTCTGCATCCGAATTCTGCCCTTGAGCAGCACCATCTGAGACAGAGTATAATTCCAGCAAACAGTTTGCTTTTCTAAGTCTCCACGTGGGTATGGCTTGGACTCTTACACATGCAAATTACCACAGTGGAGTCCATAGTGTCATCATTCTTCTCTAGGGACTTTGTATTATCAGGGACAATTTCAAACTTTTAGACTTTCAAAGAGATATGAGAAAAAAAAGTTATTTTGGTTTAAATAAGTCTTTAAATCTCACAGACACAGATTTGACTATTAATAAAGATAGTTCATACAAAATTTGGGGAATGGTTATTAGACCATTGTAGGGTCAAGTATATATGGAAGTATAATTGTCTTCCTAATACTTAGGGATTAATTTCTAAAGACTACGTTTTCCATTTTTCTCTTTGTTCATTTCTGACTAGATGTAGTGAGCAATGAATTGAATATTATTTAGTTCTGTACTGTACAAAATACTAAGCATAGATATAAATAAAATTATAATTATTCAAAATTACATTTTATCTTTTCAGTGATACTAGACATATTCCAGGTGTGATTTAATCACAGGTACCAATGAGCAGTAGTCCAACATCAGCCTTTCCTCTACCACAGAAGGCTGTAAAGGAGATTTGGGTCCGGATGATGCTGCCTGCTGAGAATGAATTCTCTTCTTTCATGGCAGAGCAAGCACCTACCCAGCAATAAATGCTCTATCACTGATGTATAAATATCCCCAGCCCTTGCTCTACTCTGCATTTTGAGACATAGTCTTTTTGTTTTGTTTTGTTTTGTTTTGTTTTTCAAGACAGGGTTTCTCTGTATAGCCCTGGCTGTCCTGGAACTCACTCTGTAGTTCAGGCTGGCCTTGAACTCAGAAATTCTCCTGCCTCTACCTCTCAAATGCTGGGATTAAAGGCGTGCACCATCACTGCCTGGCTTTAGACATAGTCTTAACTGAATTGCTCAAACAGCCTCAACTCACTCTGTAGTCCATACAGACCTTGCCTTTATAGTCCTTTTGCCTCTGCCTCCCGTGAAGCTGGGATTTTGTTTCACTAGGCTCAACTCTAACACAAGACTGCATCTAGGGACTTCTATTTTTGCAGCATTGGTCCTGTTTCGAGTGCCTTCCCTTTGACTCTTCTTGCAATGTCTTCTGGGAAGAAGCTGATACTTAGGAACCCTGACTTGCTTTCTCTATCTACTTGTCTTTGATTCTTTTGTTTCTATGATGGAGACTGAAATCCCTAAAGCATGAACCCACCATTAGTGACAGTCTCTCAGTTTTTTCACTTTTATTTTTAAAATTTGACTAACAAACCTTGAGTCCTAGACATCAACCTAGCTCCCTTCTGTGCTGAAACCTTGTTTTCCAGTACTTCTGAACACAGAGAATGCCTGTGTGCCATCCATGTGCTATATCTATGCAACCCAGTGAAACAGGGAGGGTCAGCTGTCTTTGGTTTGACAAAGACCCTTTCTTTCTCCCCGGGTGGGTTTTAATTTGGCAGTAGGGTGGTGGGCTTACAGTCACACGACATTTTCACTTAGTGGCCTATGGCTTCTTTTGGGACCTGGACACAAATGTGTACATACACACAAATAAAATAATAGAAATTGTTATGAGTAGATGTAAATGAAGCTAATATTGCAATGAAATGTTCTCACTCTGAAGTTGAATTCATGCTATGGTATGTTTTAGTGGTAGAACTCTTTCCCCATGTACACATCCCCAAATTTCCTCCCAACACTGAAAAAATATCATGTCAAAATAATCACATTGTAGACATTTGAACAAATTATATATACTACATTTATCTCAGTCATTAAGATATATTTTATGACATCTATTTTGGTCATTAAGATACATTTTTAATGGAAACTTATAAAACACTTAGGTTCAGTTTGAAGTATAAAATGTGCAACAGACTACAAATAAAAACTTTTTTTAAAAAAATTAGATATTTTCTATATTTCCTTTTTAAATTTTTTCCCCTTTCTTCATTTTCCCTTTGAAAACTCCCCTATCCCATCTCCCCCCACCCCCCACTTACTAACCCATCCACTCCCACTTCTCTGTCTGGACATTCCCCTACACAGGTGCATAGAGCTTTCACAAGACCAAGGGTTTCTCTCCTTCCATTGATGTCCTACAAGGCCATCCTCAGCTATATATGCGCTGAAACCTCAAGTCTCTCCTTGTATACTCTTTGGTTGGTGGTTAAGTCCCCGAGAGCTCTGTGGGTACTGTTTGGTTCTCATTGTTTTTCTTCCTATGGGGTTGCAAACCCCTTCAGCTCCTTGGATCCTTTCTCTAGCTCCTCCATCGGTGACTCTGTGCTCAATTCAATGGTGGGCTGAGAGCATCCACCTCTGTATTTGCCAGGCACTGGTGGAACCTCTCAGGAGACAGCTATATCAGGCTCCTGTCAGCAAGCATTTGTTGGCATCCACAGTAGAGTCTGGGTTTGGTAACTGTAAAAACTTTTAATATCCATTTGAGAAATTGAAAGCTCATACTTCTTGTGTTTAGTCTACTTTTCATCTCTAGAATTAGATGTTTGGGACAACATAACTATAAAGAAAGTAAGTTTATTTACCATCCAGTTCTGAAGGTTCAAAGGCTGTTCTACAGTGGCTCAGCACTGATGAGGGCAGTCTCAACTGTGTCACATGGTGGTCAATAACAATTGCAGGAGTGTGAGGGAGGGGTGCAGGGGGGGAAGTGATCGCATGATAATGCTACAGAAAGTCTCAGAGACCTGAATGGAGCTGGACTCGGGATTTCATAACTAACCTCCCAGAAGAACTAGCAAGCGATTTCTGAAGAACTAACTTAGTTCCCTACAAGCATAGCCCTTCACTGGATTAAAATGCCTTCCATTAGGCCTCATCTCTCAATGATTCCTTGCCACCATCTCTCAGAAGTCACAGTTTGGGACTTAGGTTCCAAAAGATGAACCTTTGGGAAAACACAATCAAACCATATCCAAAGCACATGATACACTGCTTGGAGCAGAGGAACTGATTTAAATAAGTTTCATAGAATTTGAAATAACAATGAATGCTAGTGACAAAAACAGTGATGCTGCTTTCCTTATTATAAAAATTATATTCACACTATTTCCATGCTTTCTTTGACATTTAATGCTTCTAGATTATGGGAAAATATGTAATATCCTTTACATATTTCTTTTATTTTTTCCTTTTTTAAATACATTTTTAAAATTATTTTTATTTATTTACTTTCCAAATGTTCCCCCCCCCCATCCTGGTCCCACCTTCCAGAGTTCTTCACCCCAAATCCCCTTCCCTTTGCCTCTGAGAAGGTGTTCCTCTTCCCCTCAGTCTAGGCATCCTCCTTCCCTGGGTATTGTGGGGCCATGGGTGTAGGGGAAGAGCAGGGAGGGAGAGAGCCCGGGGAGGGAGAGAGCCTGTGTCCAGCCAGAGTTCTGGTGCTCTGGGCTGGTGGACACGGGAGGACTGCCTGATGCTTTCCAAGTGGCCCTGGGTGGGCATCTGGCTGTGTGAAGGCACTGACCCCACATGGCAAGCTGAGAACAGAATAGGAGCCCTGGGGCAGCACTCGGCCCTGGAGATAAGGGAAGAGAGGGCAGAGGGAAAGAAGGGCTCTGGGTGGTTCCCAAGCAGGCGAGTGTCTTTATTCTGGGCCTTGATGAACAGAGACAGTCTGTGGTTTTAGAGCTTTATTGTAGAAAGGCAGGGGGAAAGAGAGAAGGTAGAAAGAGAGAGGGAGAGGCTGGCCACGGCTACGAGGAGAGAAGGGGGAAGAGAGAGAAGAAAAGGAAAGCTAGAGGGTAAGAAAGCTTAAAGAGTAAGAAAGGAGAAAGCTTAAGAGAGAGAGGAGGGGCCAAGTAGCCCCTCTTATAGTGGGATTGTTATCTTGCTGTTGCTAGGTAACTGTGGGGAGGAGTCTAGCCAGAAGGCCAGAAGCTTGGGACATTCTCTATGTGACTGCTAGCCACATGCCTCTCTTGTGGGGGCTGTGAGGGCGGTAACTTTGACAAGAGCCAGGGTCTGCCATCCCATGTAGATGGAAATGACAACCCATCGAGTCCCACTGGGGTTCAAGACCTGAGCTCCACCAGGCTGTCTGTGCACAGCCCATTGCCCCACAGGGTATCAAGTCTCTAAGGGATTAGGCACATCCACTCCTACTGAGGCCAGCCAAGGCAGTCCTCTGCTATGCTACATAAGTGCTGGTGGTGGAGTTGGATTGGAGGGGCGCTCAGACTAGCCCATAAATGCTCTTTGGTTGGTGGTTCAGTGTCTGGGTGTTCCCAGGGTTCCAGGTTAGTTGACACTGTTGTTCTTCCTATGGGGTTGCCATCCCTTTCAGCTCCTTCAATCATTCCCTTAACTTTCCCATAAAGGTCTCTGACCTCAGTCCAGTGCCTGACTGTGAGTGTCTGCATCTGTCTTTGCTGGTAGAGTCTCTCAGAGAACAGCTGTGCTAGGTTCCCTCTTCAAGCACAATTATTTATGTTTGAGATTTTTATTCATATATATTGTATTTACATAATTCCTTCCCCTTTATTTCTTCTGTGCAACTTCTTCCATGTCCCCGTACTCACTCTCAAATTCATGACATCTTTATTTTTATTTGTTATTTTTATTTCAGACACACACACAAACACACACACACACACAGAATATCTTTCTTTCTTTCTTTATTATTATTTTCTTTATTTACATTTCAAATGCTATCCTGAAAGTTCCCTGTACCCCACCCCCATCCCTGCTCCCCTACCCACCCACTCCCACTACTTGGCTCTGGCCTTCCCCTGTGCTGGGTCATATAAAGTTTACAAGACCAAGGGGCCTCTCTTCCCAATGATGGCCAATTAGGCCATCTTCTGCTAC
>NC_034592.1:68667397-68675682 GCF_900095145.1 Mus pahari | reverse complement strand
GAGTGCATATCTAGTGACTTCTTTTGTGTTTGGGTTACCTCACTAAGGATGATATCCTCCAGATACATCCATTTACCCAAGAATTTCATAAATTCATTGTTTTTAATAGCTGAGTAGTTGCTTGTAGCTCAGTCACCTAGAAGTGTGGTCTTGTGAGATTTCCAGATTTTCTCTATCCACATTGGTGTGTGGCCTGGTATTGTCAGTATACAGGTACTATTTAGGAAGTCATACTGTTGAGATTTCCTTGGCAGAGCTTCTTGCTTGTCTTGTCTAGAAGGGACTGTCCCAAACCAGTCCTCTGGGTCTTTTAACCCCTTTGCCCTCTCTTTTCTGATGGATGCTTCCTGACCTTTGGTTGAGGGGCTTCTTCATCGTAAGATGTACCACTGTGGTTGGACATATCAGGAAGGCTTGTTCTTGGCATTTTTATCGTTGTCGTTTTGATATTTTCTATAGTAGTCTCTACAATGATCTCCTTTCAACAAGTGACAAAGTAAAATAAAAATAAATTGTATCTTACTCCGAAGTTTTTTGAACTGCTAGCTGCCAAGTCTCAATGCGTTTGTTGGTCTGACTTCAAGAACCATATGTATAGGGGCCAGAAAACCACAAGTTGTAGATCAGCTTTGATGTTAAAATAATGGTTCAAAATATTGCTACATGGCCAGAATAATCTACTTATGGACTGTGTGTAGCTGCTTTTGAGTTTCACTGTACGGCCGCAGAGGATGGGAGTGTTGACAAAGTATATAGCTGGCAGTGCCCACCCTATCTACTATCTCTCCTTTTTTGCTCCCCTATAGTGAGAACAGTTACTTAAATCTATTCATACATGGCAAACAGTGTTCACAGCACAAAAAGATGTTATTTTGGAATTAAAATTATGAGTATCTGCCTTAGTAAGGGTTTTACTGCTATGAAGAGACACCATGACCAAGGAAACTCTCGGAAGGACAACTTGTAATTGGGGATGGCTTACAGATTCAGAGGTTCAGTCCATTAACATCAAGGTGGGACTATGGCAGCATCTAGGCAGGCATGGTGCAGGCAGAGCTGAGAGTTCTACATCTTCATCTGAAGGCTGCTAACAGAATACTGGCTTCTAGGCAGTTAGAACTAGGGTATTAAAGCATACGCCCACAGTGACACACCTACACCAACAAGGCCAAACCTACTCCAACAAGACCACACCTCCAAATAGTGCCACTCCCTGGGCCAACCATATAAAAACCATCACAGTATTTTACTGGAGATTTATGTGATGCTAGGCTGAAAATAGACTATTGGGCAGCATTTTTGGTCTTGAAAAAGGAGGTATTCTGGAATGATCCAAAGCAGTAGGGAAATAATGACATTCATTTGGAAATGATGCATGTAACCTGCCAAAAAAAATCATGAATAACTAAATGTTGTAAAACAGACTTATTGGGTCATTGGCTAAGTGAGAAACAAATACTAACTAAAGGCAGTGGACAAAGATAATGTTAACTGCTTGATGATCTAGATATGAGCAGTGGTGACTTTGATTTTGATTTTGATAATGAATCAGAAGCTTAATTTTTAATTTGAACAGAGAAATACTTTACCAAAGGATAAATACCAATTGAATTATAAAATAATTACAAGTAAACTGGTTTAAAACTAATCTGACAGTGGTTCACTAAGAAACTATTCATTTTTCAAGAATAAAAAAGTCTTTGTAATAACCTTAAAATATATTTGATGCCTAGTCATTTCTTAAATAGTGCATGTGTACCTAACTACCCAAAGAATCTCTGCTAATCTTACATTTTTAAGATTAAAATCTTAAATCTTACATTTTAATAGCTCATAGGGTTTTGTATTAAATGATTTAATATTCTTCCTTCGCCTCCCTAGAGTAATAGGGAAGTTGAGGGTATAATATAAACTCTACCATTTTATCTTATACGAAGGGAACTTAACTCCAAATTAATTAAAATGGCACATCAAATCAAAAAGTAATTATATGGCATGTCATGGCTATGTTCTTCATAGTTCTTCAGCAAAGCAAAATTAAATAAAGATATTGAAATTCTAATTACTTAGACCTCTAAAAGAAAGGGCAGAATTTCAAAACCATAAGGTGACATAAATATCTCATTCTAACAATGCTTATTCTTCTTCCTTAACATATTCTCAGTGGACTAAAAATGAGTTTTTAGTCCTGCTTTTTACCCACATTTATTTATGCCTCCATTCTTTTATATAAAAGATCCAAGAAAGACATAAATGTTTATAAAACACACATTATTGTTATAGTTTAAGTGTTTCCATATTAACTAGCTGGTATTTCTTGAAAAGATATGTTATTTATTCTGCTTCAAATGACTACAATTTATTTAGCTAATAATGGGTATCAATAATTTTTTAAGACAGGGAAGATAGTTGATTAGCTGGAGGTAAAACTCAAGGTGTTTTAAAAAGCAGAGAAAGGAAAAAAGTTTTAGAGCAATTTTGTTGTTGAATGAGTCTTTAGAGAAAAAGCCGCAATAGGTTTTTAAAATGAGTTTTTCTGGGTATTATTCTTGGTAATGCTTTGGGGTCAGACTTTTCATTTAGTTCTATCACCATACAGTGATACACCTTGAAGCAGAAAAACAATGCATTGGATTACAATTTCCACTGATAAATTCCCCCCCCCCCAAAAAAAAAGACTTAGTGCATGGTATTGGGGTAGCATAACCACACAAGTTATGAAGGAGTCTTTGAGAAGACGTATTTTGTGACTACATGAAAGCTGAATAGAAGTTATTTAGGTGAAGGATTTAGCGGAAGTAGAACATAATTGTTAATCTCTTAATATTAGAGTTTTGATATAGGAGCCAGATGAAGAGTGTGCACATCCAGTGTGCATATCCAGTGTGGCTAATAAAATAGCATGTGAGAAGTTCTCAAAAATTGCCTTGAAAAGTATGAGAAAATGCTATAGCTATGTTTAGGAATATATGAGATTAAAGGAGAAATTTGCTTTTACTTAATGTGAAAATGTCCAATGCTGTTTGAATATTCAAAGGAATGACTTTATAAAAAGCAGCTACAATCAGTGACCTCAAGACTGTAAGGAGAGTGACAATACTGTATAATATCCTATGGCCATGTTGCCTTTTAAGAAGAAAAGAATCCCAATGCTAACACCTACGAAGAGAGAGCTAAGGCAGATTAATGACAAATTCTATTTGATGAAGAGATATGATTAACTCCCGTCTAATGGCTCCAGATCCATCATACAGTCAAGCTGTAGCTGAGGTGATCAGTTGACAAGAAAGAAACCAGAGAGGAGATATTTGGTTACAGCAGTGAATGCATTGACAAAGACATTGCAATCAGTACTTTGTTAACTGTGTTGACAATTGGATAACATTCATGGTTCTTCTGACTACTGTTAATACTGATGATGTATGAACATTTTATGCAAAGACTTTTCAGTTAATAGGATGAAATACCAAAAAGAACTCATTGGGATTTTGGATCATGATGTAAGAAAGATGGTGAGAATATAATGGAAATGGAAGATTTGTAGAATGAAGTGATTTTAATGGTTGCCTCTTGAGTGTAAAAGAAAAGTGAAGGTACATTGTGGCTCATGATAGAGAAATCGGAGAATACGAACTCTCAACAGTAGAAAAGGCAATTGGAGACTTTGGTCTAGTTGGCTGGAAATATAAAAAATACATCAGTCATATTAGCCCATGATGAATCAATGGCTTGATATACATATGTGGGACACCTTTTAAAGTGCAAATTAAGGAAATAGAGAACTACACATTAAACTTCAGTTATTGCCATTAAGAACAAACAGTTAAAATAAAAAAGAGGAGCATTGGTGGTCATTACTCTTGGCTTTAAGGATATGTAGGCTCCTGATTCATGCTCTCAGACTTTTCAAATACACACCTCATCTTGTTGTTATGCAGGAGTGATAATTACAAAGTTATACATGTCAAACACATGATAATATACAACCACAGAAAGCTATTGTCTAACAGTCATACATTGTAGATGGTTGCTGCTCCTCACTAGAAAATGTAAAGAGCCTTGGCACTTACAGTAGACATCCATTCTTCTTTTACTTTGAGCTTATTTTCTTTAAAAATTGCATTTTTTGGTCATCTTTTAGCCCTTCTAGTTTCTATGTTGTTGAAAACTATAATTAGTATCTGAGCTCTGGCTCAAGGAAAGCAAGTGTTATCTGTGATAGAGACAGGGAACTGAAGGTGCTTTCTGTGCTTGCTGGAGCATTGCTGTTTTGATGATAATTATTATTGTAAGTTCTGTATTAGGAAATGAGCAAGATGAGAACAGTATAAAATCATAATGTATGTGCATGCCCTGTGTTCTGTCTTAAAGACAAGGGAATAGTAATAAATACTTAGCATTTATGAATTATTACTAAAATTAATAAAATAGACTCCAAGTGCTGCTATGACCTGACTTACTGTTCTTCTGTTAATCAATGTTGCAACAAGATTGCACAACATCTTTACATTTTGTATTATTTTTAAAACAATTATTATTCTTTAATCTTTTTTTTATAGTCCAGTCTTTATTCCCTTCCCAGTCTGCCCTCTGACTGTTCCTCATACCATACCTCCCCCTCCCCCGTCTCCAAGAGGATAAATGTCCTGACCCCCTTACCCCCACCCCAACAGGCTTCCCCATTCCCTGAGGTCTCAAGTCTCTTGAGGGTTAGGTGCATCTTTCTCACTGAGGTCAGACCAGGTAGTCCTCTGCTGTATATGCTGTCTGGTTGGTGGCTCACTCAGTGTCTGAGAGATCTCGGGGGTCCAGGATAGTTGAGATTGTTGGTCTTCATATGGAGTCACCCTCTGCCCCAGTTTCTTCCAGCCTTTTCCTAATTCAACCTCAGGAATCTCCAGCTTCTGTCCATTGGTTAGGTGTAAGTATCTGCATCTGACTCTTTCAGCTGCTTGTTGGGCCTCTCAAGAGGACAGCCATGCTAGTTTCCTGTCTGTAAGCACACCATAGCATCAGTAATAGTGCCAGGCCTTTGAGCCTTCTCTTGAGCTAGATCCAAAATTTGGGCCTGTCCCTGGACCTCCTTTACCTCAGGCTCTTCTCTATTTTTGTCCCTGTAGTTCTTTTTGACAGGAACAATTCTGGGTCAGAGTTTTTGACTGTGGAATGGCAACCCCATCCCTCAATTTGATGTCCTGTCTTTTTACTGGAGATAGACTCAAGTACAAGTTCTCTCTCCCCAATGTTGGGAATTTCATCTAAGGTCTCTCCCTTTGAGTCCTGAGCATCTCTCACCTCCTTGGTCTCTCGGACATTCTAGAGGGTCCCCCCACCTCCTAACTCTGAGGTTGCCTGTTTCCATTCCTTCGCTGTCCCTCAGGCCTTCAGGTTGCATGTATTAGGAACCCTTGGTAATTCTAAGACCTTGACTTAGGGAAGACCCTTTCTTTTCAGATTTTAGAGCTATTTAAATATCAGAGGAAATTCTTTTCCTTACCATAGATTTCTGCTATACTAAACATCCCGGATATACTAAATGGGTGAAATTTGCCATACTCAGATGACTACAAATACCAGAAAAGAAAAAAAATCAGAGCACTATTGTTCTCCAGACACTTTATAATATTTTAAGTTATTCCAAACACACTTATTTCAATTTTATTAAATAATTTCTATGACATTTTCCTTTGCAGTATTATGGAGACATAGTGTCAATTATTCAAGTGCACCAAACTCATAAATACCAAGAATTAAATTTTGAGCACATGTTTTGAGATTATAAATCAAAGGTACTTTATACAATTTCATATGTTCAAGTTAAATATATGTCGCTGTGATAAAATCCACTAAGCAAAAGCAACACAGGGAATAATTTAGGATTTATTTGGTTTAGAATTTCAAGCTCTATTCAAGTTCATCATTTTAATGAAGCCAAGACAGAAACTTGAGCACCTAGTCACATACCACAGCCACATTCAAGAGCATAGAAAGACAAATATCATTATGATTCCTGCTTGCTTTTGCTGTGCTAGGATACTTCACTCTCACACAGTTAAAGGCCCATCCCATCAAATGGTGCTGTCTACAGCTGGGCTGAGTCTTCCCACATTATTTAACAATCTCAGCAATTACCTATCAACATGCAAACAGGCTAATTCAATCACAGTAATTCCTCATTAAGAGAAGTCTTACCCAGGGCTCCCTGTGTAGGGATAAGAACATCAACCCACTCACAAAATCTTGGACCCAAAATTTATCCTGTCTATAAGAAATAGGGAAAAAGATGGAACAGAGACTGAGGGTATAGCCAACCAATCACTGGGACAACTTGAGATCCACTCCATGGGCAAAAACTAATCCCTGACACTATTAATGATACTCCTTTATGCTTGCAGACAGAACCCTAGCATAACTGCCTTCTGAGATGCCCCTCCCAGTAGCTGACTGGAACAGATGCAGGGACCCACAGCCAATCATTAGTTGGAGCCCAGGGAGTCTTGTGGATGAGTTAAGGGAAGTATTTAGGGACCTGAAAGACATAGGAACTCCATAGGAAGATCAACAGAATCAACTAACCCAGACTCTCAGGGGTTTGGAGACTGAACTAACAAGAAAAGAGCATACAAAACTGGACCTAGGCATGCCTCACATATGTAACACATGTGCAGCTTGGACTTCATGAAGGCTTCTTAACAACTGGAGCAGGGGCTATCCCTGACTCTTTTCCCTGCCTGTGAATCCTTGTCTGGCCTCAGTGGGAGAGGATGTGCCTAGTCCTGCAATGACTCAATGTACCAGGATGGATTGGTACCCAGGGTGGGGGCTCCTCCATCTCAGAGGAAAAGGGAAGGGGGATGAGGAGGAGGTGTTCTGTGATGAGAACTAGGAAGAGGAGGAGGAGGAGGAGGAGGAGGAGGAGGAGGAGGAGAGGATATGATGTGATGTGATTGGGATCTAAAGTGAAAAAAAAACGTCCTATCCATGATGCCTATAAACCACAAAAATGACCACCATGCAATGTATACCTAAGGTACAATAGTGGCACTTATATTCTAGTCATAACTAAACCTGTTTAATTGTATTCAAAACCTGATTAACAGGAAGAACATCATGCCTGGTACTTTAATCCAAGCCAACTACATGTAACTATTGAGATCCTGGATCTTAGAGGAGAAATTATTACCCTTACTTTCCTAAACCCATACAATGCCTAACTGCTTTCTACATACTTATCCTTATAGCCACAGTTTAGTCTGTATATCATCCCTGATCAAAAAAGCTTCTTTGGCAGTAGCAGGAGACAGCTAACATGGAAATCTACAACTAGTCAAAATACAGAGAACTGATGGTGGTTTCCATGGCTTAATTGATATATTTACAATACAATTCCTTTGCCCAAGCTCAGGGAATATTACATAATAAGATGTAGAAAGATTCTAAGAACCAGAGGATCAGCAAATTTGCTGTTCAACTGCACTTTCTATCTACAATAGCAAGGTTACATCCAGGAGTTATCAATAACATGATTGTTAAACAGGACCTAAATAATTCAAACAGCAGTTGATATCCTGATGCAGAAGTGGAAAATCACATGGAACTCTACCCTAGAAGAAGAGCTACAGGAAATTATGTACTGAGAGAGGAAGAATGAATGTTCTACAGAGATGAGTATCCTGACTGGTTATCTAATGTCAAGTAGTCAGAGCTATAAACAAAATATGCTTAGCAGAATATATTTATAAGTTTCTTACTCTTACATATTTTATTAGATATTTTCTTCATTTACATTTCAAATGCTATCCTGAAAGTCCCCTATACACTTCCCCTGCCCGGCTCCCCAACCCACCCACTCCTGCTTCCTGGCCATGGCATTCCCCTGTATTGGGGTATATAATCTTCCCAAGACTAACGGCCTCTCCTCCCAATGATGGCTGACTAGGCCAGCCTCTGCTACATATGCAACTAGAGGCACAAGCTCTGGGGGGTACTGGTTAGTTCATATTGTTGTTTATCCTACAGGGTTGAGGACCTCTTTAGCTCCTTGGGTACTTTCTCTAGCTCCTCCATTGGGGGCCCTGTATTCCATCCAAAAGATGACTGTGAGCATCCACTTCATAGCCTCACAAGAGACAGCTGTATCAGGGTCCTGTAGCAAAATCTTGCTGGCAGATGCAATAGTGTCTGAGTTTGGTGGCTGATTATGGGATGGATCCCCAGGTGGAGCAGTCTCTGGATGGTCCTTCTGTCTCAGCTCCAAACTTTGTCTCTGTAACTCCTTCCATGGG